>NC_071273.1:3088389-3160889 GCF_023375685.1 Ictalurus furcatus | reverse complement strand
GCAGAAACTGAGGTACAGTACACACACACACACACACTGGAGATACTGAGGTACAGTATACACACACACAGTGGAGAAACTGAGGTACAGTACACACACACACACACTGTACACTGCAGAAACTGAGGTACAGTACACACACACACACACTGGAGATACTGAGGTACAGTATACACACACACAGTGGAGAAACTGAGGTACAGTACACACACACACACACTGTACACTGCAGAAACTGAGGTACAGTACACACACACACACACACTGGAGATACTGAGGTACAGTATACACACACACAGTGGAGAAACTGAGGTACAGTACACACACACACACTGTACACTGCAGAAACTGAGGTACAGTACACACACACACACACTGGAGATACTGAGGTACAGTATACACACACACAGTGGAGAAACTGAGGTACAGTACACACACACAGGAGATACTGAGGTACAGTACACACATTGGAAAAACTGAGGTACAGTACACACACACACACACACACACACACAGGAGATACTGAGGTACAGTACACGCACACACACTGGAAAAACTGAGGTACAGTACTCACACACACACTGGAGATACTGAGGTACAGTACACACACACACACTGGAGAAACTGAGGTACAGTACACACACACACACACTGGAGAAACTGAGGTACAGTACACACACACACACACACACACACACACACTGGAGATACTGAGGTACAGTACACACACACACATACACACTGTACACTGGAGAAACTGAGGTACAGTACACACACACTGTACACTGCAGTAACTGAGGTACAGTACACATACACACAGGAGAAACTGAGGTACAGTACACACACACACACACACAGTACACTGGAGAAACTGAGGTACAGTACACACACACACACACACACACACCCACACACTGTACACTGCAGAAACTGAGGTACAGTACACACACACACTGGAGATACTGAGGTACAGTACACACACACACACACTGGAGATACTGAGGTACAGTACACACACACACTGGAGATACTGAGGTACAGTACACACACACACACACACACACTGTACACTGGAGAAACTGAGGTACAGTACACACACACACACACACACTGTACACTGCAGAAACTGAGGTACAATACACACACACACAGGAGATATTGAGGTACAGTACACACACACACACACTGTACACTGCAGAAACTGAGGTACAGTACACACACACACACACACACACACACACACACTGCAGAAACTGAGGTACAGTACACACACACACTGGAGATACTGAGGTACAGTACACACACACACACACACACACACTGGAGATACTGAGGTACAGTACACACACACACACACACACTGGAGATACTGAGGTACAGTACACACACACACACACACACACTGGAGATACTGAGGTACAGTACACACACACACACACACACTGGAGATACTGAGGTACAGTACACACACACACACACACACTGGAGATACTGAGGTACAGTACACACACACACACACACACTGGAGATACTGAGGTACAGTACACACACACTGGAGATACTGAGGTACAGTACACACACACTGGAGATACTGAGGTACAGTACACACACACACTGGAGATACTGAGGTACAGTACACACACACTGGAGATACTGAGGTACAGTACACACACACACTGGAGATACTGAGGTACAGTACACACACACACACACTGGAGAAACTGAGGTACAGTACACACACACACACACACACACACAGGAGATCCATTGCATTTGCTGATTGAGTGCAGGACTGCATGGTATTTCCAGAATTCAGCCTACTGCACACTCATGCATTGACAATAGTATGACCCATATTATGGGAAGTCCAATTTATATTGATATTTTCTTTTCATATAGACTAAGCAATGCAAACAATTTTTTACTATTAAAACTTAGCAGTATTTTAAAATTTCAAGACCCCCCCCCCCACATCTTGTTGGGGATAAAAAGTTTTTGTAAGTAATTCACACCCTGGATAACCCTATTTCCTTGGAGGAACTAAAAGAAGAAAGAGGACGAAGATAAATAATGTCATACCCTTTTCTACCTTTATTGTGAAATCTTAATTTCACAAAAATTGTTCCTGTAAAGCGGCTTTGAGACAATGTCTATTGTAAAAAGCGCTATAAAAATCAAATCAAATTGAATTGAATTAACCTTTTAATAAAAGTGAAAAACAATAAGAATCATTTTTACGTACAGTAACCTGGGTGCATCCCCTAAACTAATACTTAGTTGAAGCACCTTTAGATTTGATCACAGCATTAAATTTTTTGGGTAAGAGTCAATCAGTTTGGAGCATCTTAACTTAGCAATATTTTGGCATTCTTCCTTGCAAAAACATTCTAATTCTGTCAGATTGGCTGGGTATCTCTATATAGTGATGTTCAGTACGCTGAAATGCAATTCCTTGTAATAGTCCTGAGCTGAGGCTGAATTGGGTCCAGGAACCGTTGCTTTGGTTGTTCTCCTCCATGGACGTTGCGGGCCGTGGTAGTTGTTCTTATCGCACAACTCGACTGTGAACTCCCAAAGCTGCTGAAAGTGGTGATCAGTTCTCATTGCTGAAAGAGCAGAGATTGTGGAAGATGCTAGGCTTTTTACACTGGTATAATGTAAGGTGGACTGTAACGCTTTGGACAGAACATTGCACTGTATGATAATTCATTGCTTCAAAATGTAAGGGAACAAAAAGTGAAAATCGGTCACAGACGTCAGCAGACTACTTGCCTGTCCCCCGACTCGTACATCGCTTTCAGAAATTTCACTGAGTGTCAACGATAGTCTCAAAGTTATCCAGTATGGCCTTGAGAGCCTCTGCATGGCAGCTCCAGCTTGTGTCACTTTCAGTGTGGAAGATTTACCTGAAAAGTCACTGCTCCGTTCTCACAAAGACTCAGAAACTGCATGTCGTTTTGCTGACCCCTCAATGAAGTTATAGAGAGAATGATCATTGGTCAGCATGTCTCACAGCTGTATCGGTGCGACAGACATCCACAGTGCAGAGGGTGAGGATATGCAAGTGACAATGGACGTACATCACCAGTGGATTTTCGTAGCTACACCACGGTAGGTTCCTCACATACTCGCCGCACCATCGTAACATCGCGCTCTCAAGTTGCAGATCTCAAGGTTAAAGCTTGTCAGTACATTCTTTAAAAGAAGGGCCAAAGATTCACCATCTGTTCCGTCAGTCCGATAAAATCCGATGAGTGATTCATGGACATCGAGGTCTCTGTCGACAGATCTTAAAACCACTGCAACTTGCTCATGCCTACTTATGTCTTGCGTTTCATCCAGAATAAGGGAAAAAATTCCGGCTTCATGCACTCGTTGTATGATGTCACTTTTAACCTGACTGGCCATTATATTGATCGACTCATTCTAGTGCTTTTTATAAACATAATTAAATGATCTCTCTCTATTTTTGAATAGCTGGGTAATTAGTTGGTTATCAGTGGCCCTTAAATCCATCACCTGTAAGAACTTTACCCGATTTTCTGATTCATCCGTTTCATCGTGACCACGAAGAGCAATACCGGCAACAGAAGAGCAAAGTCTCGTATATTTCTTTCAGATATTCTCTGTTCTCATCCACTCTCTTTGCATGTTCACTGCTGATTTGCGTGGCTACGCTTCCCGTTTTAACTGTCTGTTGATGACCTTTCATTTTTAACCCAGCAGAAATGTGCACGCTACTTTTCTGATCTTCATTTTTCACTGCCTTTTTTCCAGTTGATAAATCCAGTCACTTGAAATGTGTCCGTCTTAGACTCCTTGCCACCAAATGCGCGACACATGAAACAAAAAGCCCGATCAATGGTGGGACTTCATTCAAGCCATTCATAAATCCCATACCATTCTTTACAGAACTTTCTACCATCAGTCACTGGAAATGAAGTTACTGGTTGATTACGGCCCAATCATAATAAAGTAACTGCTCTTCTTTTGTTCTACTGCCCCCTATCAACACAGAGATGTACATATAAACACATATTAAACAATTTTCAAATCTGAAACTCCATAAATTGATGGCGATATTGGGGGAGGGGGCACCTCTATATGTCACCCATATATATATATATATATATATATATATATATATATATTAGAGCTGCAACAACTAATCGATAAAGTCGATTATGAAAATCGTTGTCAACGAATCTCATTATCGATTAGTTGGTCTGCTTGTGTGTGTGTGTGTGTGTGTGTATATATATATATATACACATTATATATATATATATATATATATATATATATATATATATATATATATATATACACACACATACACACACACACATGCATATATATATATATACACACACAGATATAACCAACAAACAGTGCAAAATGTATATTTCTTACTGAAATACTTTATTTGTCTGAATGCAAACCAACATTTTCCCCTATAATATTACAGTTGGTCTTTTTGTTGCAGAAGACAATACTCAGGTAAATAAATTGTGATATACACAAAAGTATTTATGGAAATGGCTCAAGGGCAGATTTCTTTTGCAGCACACCAAAAGTTATGCGACAATTTGTTTTTGGTAAAGATGACAACATCATACACACAATTTTTGTCACCGGTTACCACACACAGGAAATCTTTTTTTTAAGATAGTTACATTTGCCTTGCCTTATGCTGCTGTATTCTCTTCTGTAATCGAATGTACTGAATGACATGAGAGGATTCTTTTAATACCATCATGTCCGTGTCACAGTCGTGGTGTTGGTTTTGATCTTACTAAATTTCTACTGGATTAAGGTCAGGACTTTGACTTGGCCGTTCCAAAACATTCACTTTATTCGTCTTTCTTTGTGTGTTTGGGATCGTTGTCTTGCTGCATGACCCACTTTCTCTTCAGATTCAGTTCATGGACAGATGTCCTGACATTTTCCTTTAGAATTCGCCGGTATAATTCACAATTCATTGTTCCATCAATGATGGCGAGTCGTCCTCACTATGCACAACATTTAAAAATGGCATCGAAAAAAATAATACATTTTACAATTTGATAATGAAAGCATGGTACAGATGGGCCATGGATGCAGTATGTTTGTTTGTTTGTTTGTTTGTTTGTTTGTGCTTACGTTGGCACATTCTCATAAAGGGAGCCATTAATTGTGGATTTGACGGTACTTACCTAACGTGTACTGCTCTGTAACAGGAAGACAAGACAGTCACATACAGTGGGACACTCTTCATGACTTCTTATAGATTACATGATGCATTGTACGACAGTGACTCAGCATGATGATAATACAAAGTGTGGTTTGGTGAGGGGTTGGTTAATAGATTACACTACGCTCTTAGAGCAGAATGAGCTCATGATTTACTATTAACACACGGCTGTATGACAGGACAACAAGAAGAACCACACAGATGATTTCATACTTTTAAGCAAATTCACTCCCCCCCCCCCCACCCACTATATTCTTCTGGATGATTTGAGTTGAGCAGGCTATAATTGGTTGAAGTAATGTCAGGCCTACCAAAGTCTTCATGTTTAAGTTGTAAACGTTTTAGTGGTAATGATGAGTAGTAGAGAATTGACATAGTGACTACACTATGATTGAGATAATCATGATCTACACGTAGGATTGTAAAAGGTAGGCAAGTTGCATTGTTGTTTAATTAATCAAGTTTCTTTTTATATAATACTTTTATAATTATTTATACTTGGGCACATTGAAAACCAAGACTACTGGTCTCAGTGATTGCTTTCCATGTTTGTTTGATAAAATCTCATGATGTTAACAAAGCTAAAATGATCTTGTTGAGCATCACCAGCAAATCTCATGACTATAAAGTCACGAAACTCACTGATTGATAGTAGATAAAATAGCCGGCAGTTTATGCATGTAGTTTAAATGATGTAACTGATGTAAACCAGTAGTAATGATTTTCCCTTACTTGCTAGCAAAATTATGTACAGTTATTTCATTTTTATAAATGGCGTTTGGGCAGACTTGTATAACCATGGCCCACAAAGAAACATGTAAACCCATTCTTTCTAGGTTTAGGTGGATGTACACTCCATGAGTTCTGATGAGGTTATTGAATCATTTTTACTTTTTACATGCCAGAATACCTGACGGTCCTATGGAGGCAGTCATATATTAACCAATTATGCGAGCCCCTGATTTGTAAGTCAACTCAAACCAGACTTTATAACATTCACAGTTCACTCAATAGTGAACTAAATAGTCTACTAAACCTGTTATTGGTTGGTATAATTATTTTTTCTACAAAATAGAAACCCAGTCATGATGATCTTTGGAAGAAATGTTACAGAGTGATGTTACATGAAAAAATAAGTAACTATATTTGCACAAGCCTAAACACAAATAAACTTTTCTGATTGGTAGGCGTGAGTCAAAATGTTGGCTCATCTGACATCTTGCACATCATGATTTCAAGGTGGTTTGAAACCTCTTTTTTTTGTAAAAATGATACGCTTGTAAAAACATTCAGGAGCTCACAAGTCAGGGTAGGATCACACAGTGTACATCTACCCTTACAGATGTAAAAGCACCAGCCGCCCACACCGCTGTCTGTTTTTCTCTCCTGCTGAACGACACGAAATATAAAACTCAGCAATAGCAATGATCCCAAAATAATCCTGATACGACCAAGTACAAACTGAATCATATATTCTGTATCAAAAGACATGAATTTTTAACAATGTCAGGAGGTCAGCTGCGTCCTTTTTGGATGGCTCTAATTTATGTGGATTGCGTGAGAAAGAAAAGATCATATTGCACAGTTCTTTTATGAATGTTTTATGTGAACAGGTTTAGAAAGATTTAAGCATTTTTTTGAAAAACCTTGTTCAAAGAAATGTACGTGTTATTTATTTATTTATTTATTTATTTATTTATTGTTATTGTATTAGTCACTGTTGTTTTAATTTTCAGTGGAATTTTCTGGCTTATATGATGCAAATGAAACGAGTGCATTCAAAACTTTATCAGTATGTGGCATGCAGTATGTGACAAACGTAATTCCGTTATGGAAAGGCTCTCAGTATGACATAGCATGACTACTACACAAATGCAACTTTGTGAATCCAACAATGCAACACAGTTATTTTTTGTGCTTTAAAATAAAAGGCTGTGGTAAAGAAGGAAACACCTACTTGCATGATTTAGCATGCAGTACACAGTATTTACCGGTGCAGCATCCTGTAGCTATAGTTGTATACAGTATGCAAGAATATACTGTTTCAAATGCATTAGAACCGATCAAACGATTAAGAGTCAGCCTCAATTACAAAAGAGTCTACAAGGGTAGGATAGTAGCCAGTGTTTCAAACGGAAATCCAGTGTCGTGTAGCCTACTACAAACCGGGAGCGTTTTGAGGAAAATATAAAAACCCTGTAACCCACCATGTTTGTGGACATGACAGTGAAATGAACCTTGATCGTTTGTTGTAGCCAAATATATCTGAAACCCTCAAGAGAATCTGATCAATCTGATTGAGGATAATAATAAATATAAGGGTTACTCCAAGTCTTTTTCACACACGTACAGTTTATATCATAGAAATAATTCTATTTCAAACGTTTTTTTGTTTGTTTATTTTTTTTTAGCAATTTAGTTTTAAGCAAATTAACATTTCGAATAAATTCCTAAGGGTTATAACCACGCCTTCACCTGCTACACCTTTGGCTTTACACTCCTCTCCTACCTGCGATCGTTTCAGTAGATTAGTCATTCCTTGCCCTGTGCTGCTGTAGGGTTGTCCTGTACTCCATCACAGGCTGACCCATTCGTATGTTATTCAGCGTGTGTATTCTCACTATAATAACCACTTTGATGAATACAGGCCAGAGAGTCTGTGAGTTTTCAGCCATCCAGATCATTTTATGTCTAGAAACAGCAGATTAAGTTGAGGCATCTACACACAAGCACTTAATACTCAATGTCCTTACCAGACATAATAAAAGGATCATGGTCCAGGTGGAAGGGACTTGCCCTGTTCATGTGTGTGTAGTTTACTGCAGCAAAACAGCAGCGCACAGGAGCATCCTGGAGCATCCTGAGCACAGTGGACGGGTTTAAAGGGAAGGCAGAGCAGAGGATGAGAGCCTTACCTCGTGCAGCTGCTCCAGCTCCTGCCTCAGGGTGTCCTGCGCGGCCTCGAGGTCTGCGTACTGCTGCTTCAGGGTTTGGTTTTCCTCCAGCACCACGAGTCCGCATTCAGCCGCACGGATCTTCTCCCGGTTAGCCTCGGCGAGCTCGTGTGTAAGCCGCTCCACCTCGGAGCGGTACTGCTCCAGCGTTTCCCCGCGCGCTCCACCCGCAGCCATCGCGTTTCCACCCCCACCCCCCAACCCTGCCGCACCTTTCTCCCGCCTCCTCCGCTGCCGTGTTACCGGGAGGAGCAGGGAGGAGGACGCGCAGAATCCGACATCAACACCGGGGCCGGCTCTTACCCGATCACAGATTTAAACCCCAGCGAACTGTTCCGCGACATTCTGGCACTGCTGCAATAAGAAATAATCTCACTTGAGCTCCCCTGTCACCTCCCTCCAGATGTGCTGTCTGTGTCGCCGCATTATTTCTTTCTCTTCTTTTTCTGCTTATTCATGGGGCTTCGGACGCCATCATCTCTACAAAGTAGCCTCCGAACTTACCACCCATCCGTTTCTCAGTGACGTCAGAGCGTCCTAGTAGGCTACATCCTGTTCATCAGCTGAGTGATGCGCACGTCTGCGTCTGCGTCTGTCTTTCGCAGCAGGGTGGATGGTCAGAGTGGAGGAGAACTCCAGAACAGTTACAAATACACACACATCATTAAAAACTCTAATGAGCTCGTGAACACACGGATGAATGAATGATTCCGAACAAACACGTGCAGTCCTACTTCCTGTGTGCAGGCTTTTAAATCTGCTATTGAGCTGGATGACTGGAGTCACAGATACGGGAAATGAAACAAAAGTACAGTGGTCAGGACGTGAGTGAGGTTAATGAAGGGAGTCGTTTATTGCTACTATATTCTACAAGAGCAAGAGATGTTAATGTTCTATTAAAAACATTATGCAAGAATAGCCAATGCCATAGACCAATAAACAATTCATTGTGTGAGTGATTCTATAAATCTTCAGGAAATTCAGATGATGCCACTGGCTTGACTTGCCTGCTGAACATGGGGCTTGGGGAATCAGTATATATTTTATAAATATATTTTATGGGGTGGATGTGTTTAGGTGACTGGGTTGAGTGATGAAAAGGATGTTTCACGCGTTATATTTCCAGGTGAAGTGCGGTAATAATTTTCCAGGACAGGATGTTTTCTAAGTACTGTAGTAAATACAGTACAGGTACAAGTAAGTAAGTTCAGTTTATTCATGGTTTAAGTTATTTATCTGAAGGATGCACACGGCACGTATAAACACTTGTAGGACACTTTACCTACATTATCTCACAAAAGTGAGTACACCCCTCACATTTCTGTAAATATTTGATTATATCTTTTCATGTGACAACACTGAAGAAATGACACTTTGCTACAATGTAAAGTAGTGAGTGTACAGCTTGTGTAACAGTGTAAATTTGCTGTCCCCTCAAAATAACTCAACACACAGCCATTAATGTCTAAACCGCTGGCAACAAAAGTGAGTACACCCCTGAGTGAAAATGTCCAAATTGGGCCCAATTAGCCATTTTCCCTCCCCGGTGTCATGTGACTTGTTAGTGTTACCAGGTCTCAGGTGTGAATGAGGAGCAGGTGTGTTAAATTTGGTGTCATCGCTCTCACACTCCCTCATACTGGTCACTGGAAGTTCAACATGGCACCTCATGGCAAAGAACTCTCTGAGGATCTGAAAAAAAGAATTGTTGCTCTACATAAAGACGGCCTAGGCTATAAGAAGATTGCCAAGACCCCGACACTGAGCTGCAGCACGATGGCCAAGACCATACAGCGGTTTAACAGGACAGGTTCCACTCAGAACAGGCCTCGCCATGGTCGACCAAAGAAGTTGAGTGCACGTGCTCAGCACCATATCCAGAGGTTGTGTTTGGGAAATAGACGTATGAGTGCTGCCAGCATTGCTGCAGAGGTTGAAGGGGTGGGGGGTCATCCTGTCAGTGCTCAGACCATACGCCGCACACTGCATCAAATTGGTCTGCATGGCTGTCGTCCCAGAAGGAAGCCTCTTCTAAAGATGATGCACAAGAAAGCCCGCAAACAGTTTTCTGAAGACAAGCAGACTAAGGACATGGATTACTGGAACCATGTCCTGTGGTCTGATGAGACCAAGATAAACTTATTTGGTTCAGATGGTGTCAAGCGTGTGTGGCGGCAACCAGGTGAGGAGTACAAAGACAAGTGTGTCTTGCCTACAGTCAAGCATGGTGGTGGGAGTGTCATGGTCTGGGGCTGCATGAGTGCTGCCGGCACTGGGGAGCTACAGTTCATTGAGGGAACCATGAATGCCAACACGTACTGTGAAATACTGCAGCAGAGCATGATCCCCTCCCTTCGGAGACTGGGCCGCAGGGCAGTATTCCAGCATGATAACGACCCTAAACACACCTCCAAGACGACTACTGCCTTGCTAAAGAAGCTGAGGGTGAAGGTGATGGACTAAACCCTATTGAGCATCTGTGGGGCATCCTCAAACGGAAGGTGGAGGAGCACAGGGTCTCTAACATCCACCAGCTCCGTGACGTCGTCATGGAGGAGTGGAAGAGGACTCCAGAGGAACCTGTGAAGCTCTGGTGAACTCCATGCCCAAGAGGGTTAAGGCAGTGCTGGAAAATAATGGTGGCCACACAGAATATTGACACTTTGTGCCCAATTTGGACATTTTCACTTAGGGGTGTACTGACTTTTGTTGCCAGTGGTTTAGACATTAATGACTGTGTGATGAATTATTTTGAGGGGACAGCAAATTTACACTGTTACACAAGCTGTACACTCACTACTTTACATTGTAGCAAAGTGTCATTTCTTCAGTGTTGTCACATGAAAAGCTATAATCAAATATTTACAGAAATGTGAGGGGTGTACTCACTTTTGTGAGATACTGTATGTTTAAAATATGTTTTATCTTTACTTTACAGTTGTGCTTATAAATTTACATTTATTTAATACTGCCCTGAATAATCTATTTCACATAACAGATGTTTACATATAGTCCACAAGACGCAATAATAACTGAATTTACACAAATGAACCTGTTTAAAAGTTTACATACACTTGATTATTAATACTGTGTGTCATTACCTGGATGATCAACAACTTTTTTATATTTTGCAATAGTTGGTCACGAGTCTTTTGTATGTCCTGAGCAGTTAAACTGCCCACTGTTCTTCAGAAAAATCCTCCAGGTCCTGCACATTCTTTACTTTTCCAGCATCTTCTGCAAATTTGACGCCTTTCCAACAACAATGGCTCAAAGATCATCTGTTCACACTGAGGACAACTGACAGACTCGTACACGACTATTACATAAGGTGCAAACATTCAATGATGCTCAAGAAGGCAACAGGATTCATTAAGAGCCCGGGGGTGTAAACTTTTGAACAGGATTATCTGTGTAAAATGTTATGTTGTTTAAAGATCTTAATTATTCATTTACTACTGCCCATCAGAAGCTAAATAAGATATTTACAGTACATGTTTCCCAGAAGACAAAATAATAACAGTTTACACCACACATCCTGTTCAAAAGTTGAACAGGATGAAGACCATTGTTCCCCTCCCCAGGAGTGGAGGCCAACAAAGATCCCTCCAAGAGCGAGATGTGCAATAGTCCCTGAGGTCACAAAGGAACCCAGGATAACTTCTAAGCAGCTAAAGGCCTGTCTTACATTGGATAATGTTAATGTTCATGAGTCCACCATCAGGAGAACACTGAACAACAACAGTGTGCATGGCAGAAGGCTAATGGGAAAATGTTTTGTGGATGGATGAGACCAAAATAAAACTTTTTGGTTTAAATGAGAAGTGTTATGTTTGGAGAAAGGAAAACGCTGCACTCCAGCATAAGAACCTTATTCCCTCTGTGAAACATGGTGGTGGTAGTGTGATGGTTTGGGACTGTTTTGCTGCATCTGGCCCAGGACGACTCGCCATCATTGATGGAACAATGAATTGTGAATTATACCGGCGAATTCTAAATGAAAATATCAGGACATCTGTCCATGAACTGAATCTCAAGAGAAAGTGGGTCATGCAGCAAGACAACGATCCTAAACACACGAGTCGTTCTACCAAAGAACGCTTAAAGAAGAATAAAGTTAATGTTTTGGAATGGCCAAGTCACAGTCCTTCCTGACCTTAATCCAATAGAAATGTTGTGGAAGAACCTGAAGCGAGCAGTTCATGTGAGGAAACCCACCAACATCCCAGAGTTGAAGCTGTTCTGTACTGAGGAACGGGCTAAAACTCCTCCGAGCCGATGTGCAGGACGGATCAACACTTACCCCAAACGTTTATCTGCAGTTATTACTGCACAAGGGGGTCACACCACATACTGACAGCAGAGGTGCACATACTTTTGCCTCTCACAGATATGTAATATTGGATCAGTTTCCTCAATAAATAAATGACCAAGTGTAATAGTTTTGTCTCATTTGTTTAATTGGGTTCTCTTGATCTACTTTTAGGACTTGTGTGAAGATCTGATGATGTTTTAGGTCACATTTATGCAGAAATATAAAAAATTCTCAAGGGTTCACAAACATTAAAGCACCACTGCATATTTGTAAATGTAATATCAGTGGGACATAAATGGTACCACATTCATGGAATCGCCTGTGTAATAATTAATAGGAAAGTAATTAATATGAAATAAAAACTCTCCCAAGCTGTTCAGTACTGTAGGTATTGCAGAAAATTCCTACTTGTGGTATCTCTCTGAATTGTGTACCTGACTCTGTGACATTGCTTCCATTATGTGTCATGAGGTGTGGATAATATTGCTAGATGACACATAAATTCCGTAGTATTAGTCACCAACTTTCCTGAAGTACTTTGAATTTTTACTTAATAACAAGCAACGTGTTCTTATAATTAATAATGATCTTCTTGTAAGTCAGTAATGTTTAAAGAAATATGTTAGAAGTTGGAAAATGCCCAACAAATCAAGTGTCAATTCATTTAACAAAGCTCTGAACCACAGTCTGTACCACCGCTGTGTTCTATGAATTTCAACGCCCCAAGGACTGATAAACATAAAGTAATACAGAGTTCACTCCAGTGTCAGTTAGCTATAAACGTTGATAAGGCTGAGGTGAAAAGTTCAACTCTTGGAAGGATAGTAATGTCAAGGTAAGACCACAGTTGTAAAAACACAAACACCCTTTGGCCTGTTCCAATTTGACACACTGTCTTACACGGTCAGTTCAGGTAAAGCTACAAGGTGGATGTAATAATTGCGCGGGTATTGACTACATATTCAGTCACATAGTAAATTAAATACACATTACAGATATGAATCTACATTTATATTCACTTAAAGAAATGTGCCAGAACTGAAATATTAGACTAGCTACTCATAAGATCGATGAAGCTACTTTGTTCACTCCCTGTGTCTTGGCCATATTGCCCCATGGTCTTCATCACAGAGTTCTCATGCAGTCATGAATTAACAGGACCAAACTATCGATGGTTTTTCTAAATCCTGTTGTGTACATTCTCCCCACTCGTACTTCCTTTTAACTGCTTTCCAGATGTCAGAGGCTGTTTACTGTAATTTGCCATACCATCACCCCAGCTCAAGGGCCCCAGTTCAGTTTCTGAGTCTGGTGGTTTGTTATAATCATTATTATTATGTATAGATTATGACCAATCCTAAATAAGGAGATATATCATTATGTCCAAAGTTAATGTCATTCTAAGCTATGTTCTCATTTAAATATCTTTTGGCTCTAGCCTCCTCTCTTCTCTTAGGTTCTCTGTAGAAAAATGGTCCCAGCAGTGGACCAGTGGGTCTGATCCAATAAACAATTTTGGCTATAGTTTCAGAGACATATCCACACCCACAAGCCAATAACCATCCAGAAAGGCCCTCAAGTATTGAGGTGGGCAGGGAGTTAGGCTGTAAAGTGCATGAGTTGTTGTTTGTATGTGAAGCATGAGCTAAGTAACAAATATCCTTATTTATATATACTCAGCAAAAAAGAACTGTTCTTTTTTAAAGATCATATTGTAAAATCCAAATAATCTTTACAGATCTTTATTGGAAAGGGTTTAAACGATGTTTTTCATGTTTGTTCAATGAACCATAAACAATTATTGCACATGCACCTGTGGAACAGTCTTTAAGACACGAACAGTTTACAGGTGGGAGGTGATTACGGTCTCAGTTACAATAAGTTAGGACACTAAAGAGACCTTTCTACTGACTCTGAAAAACACCAGAAGAAAGATGTCTAGGGTTCCTGCTCTCCTGCGTGAACATGCCATAGACCTGCTGCAGGGAGACATGAGGACTGCAGATGTAGCCAGAGCAATAAACTGTAATGTCTGTAATGTAAGACGTCTAAGACTACAGGGAGACAGGAAGGACAGCTGATCGTCCTTGCAGTGGGAAATTACATGTAACCGTGTGTCCCTCCAGACGTGATTAAGAACTTCAAACGCCTTGGTGCAGGTGTGGAGGAACATCTCAGAGCAAGAACTGACCAATCTGGTGCAGTCCATGAGGATGAGATGCACTGTAGTACTTAAAGCAGCTGGAGAACACCACATACTGACTGTTCCTTTTAATATTGACCAGTCGAATGTGAGAGGACGTTTCTTTTTTTGCTGAGTATATAAGATATAAGAGATAGATATAAGAAAATCTACTAATTGCTGACAAACAACAGTACTGTCAGTTCATGTAGCTGCAGTGGGTGAATAATCTTAGAGAATCGAGGAGAGGCAATAGTCTAACTAAATCCTTCATGTAGTTTGTAAGGCTTCATGTAATAAATCTATTTGGTAAATACCCACTATATGTTTTTCATAACTTTTTCACTACCACCTAAAAATCATCCAAGAATTTTTTTTCAATAAGGATCTGACCTAACCTGATGGTCATTCCTAACCTGATTCTGATTCAAGGGCTAAAACCTATCTGTTAATGGGGAAAAATATGTTTATTTCTTGCCTGATTTCCATGAAGTTTTTGTGGTTGTCCATCTCCCCCCCCCCCCCCCCCCGCCCGGCGTGGTTGTCCATCTCCCCCCCCCGCCCGGCGTGGTTTAATCCTTTGTCATCCCTCACTGTCTTCTCTGAAATGAGATGGTTTGGTTGTAGAGAGAATGTGGCATACGCCCTTATCTATCACCCTATCAGGACATGAACCCAAGCATATTAAGATAAGCTTACACTTTATTATAGGGGCAATAAACCAATTCAGGGATAATTGGAAACGTCAACAAGAAAACCCATGTGGAACACCACTACTACTAAAGAATACTGAAGACGAAGAAGAAGAAAAAGACAGACATCTCATCTGCTATGGTTGGAGATATGTCAAAGAATCCAAAATAGGACATGTTAAGCATTAGTATAATCTAATTTGTTGTCTGATATAATATATACAACACACACAATGAAAAATTCCCTGAACTGTGTATTGCTGCCTGAACATTTTTACTGCCTGAAAGGTTTACTGGGTTAGTCTACTACATTATACATAATAGGATTCTAACAGTCCTTAGAGACACAGAATTGTCAACTACCATGTCATATAGATTGCCTTTGTAAAAAGTTTAATGTGATTACTCAAGTCATTTACAGCTCAAAACACACACACACACACACACACACACACACACACACACACACATATATATATATATATTGTAAAAACAGTGCTGTGTACATAACATTCCTGTGTCAAATCTCCATATAGTCTTTTTTGCATAACATTTTAATAAAGCAGTAAATGAGATGGAAGACGCATCTGCTTGCTGTGTGTGTTGGCATGATGAGGTGTAAAGTTTGAGAACCACGGCCGGTATGGCAGTCCATGGAACTGATGAGACGCAACAAAGGGGTGCAGTTCTTGTGTGCTGATCTCAGACAGAGGAACAGGAGGGTAGAATGACACAGGCAGGTGATGCTTCTGGTGTATGGTGTGGAGTGGAAAAAAATGAAGGAAATCACACAAAAGTTCATATACAGCAAACATGATGATAAATGTAGATCGGATTCATACCGAATTGTTTTTACCCCCTCAAAAGCACAAAATGTTGGCACCTTCAAAACATTACACGGTAAAACTACATGTTCTCTAACAGCTCTTGGCAAATTCATGAGTTCATGAGTTTTGCATAACTACCAGGATAGTTTAAAACCCCAAAACATGTTTAAGAATTGCCTATTTATGAATCTTATAACAAGATAATGAGCGCAAACATGCCACCGTGTAAACACACGAATGGCCATTGGACAAAAAATCAGTTTTTAGTTTTTTTGCTATGGCCATTTGAGCGTCTGGGTTTGTAGCCTATTTAAATCCTGTTGTAAAAGACAAAGCACCTGTGCCAGTGTAACATAAAGGAGCTTGTTGTACACGGAGAAGTGCAAAATCCCTCTGCAAATGTAACAATCTTGTTAGACATTTCAGGGAAATGCTCAGTGCTGTTATTCTCTCCAGGGGAAGAGTCACTAAATAATAATTGTCTTTGGAGGCAAAAATATTTACACCGTGTCAGCAGAAATGATAGAAACAGGTGAAGGAGAGTGCCTACCAGTGTGAAGAAACAGGAAGCCTTGAGAGGGTATGTGTATTCGCTTGTGGTGCACTCCAGCTGGACGCTGTTTCTTTCCTGCACTTCAGTGCGTCTCCACTTGGCTCTTCTATTCTGGAACCAGATCTGGACATCGAGTACGTGATTGCACCAAATACTTGTATAGTAAAAATCCGACGCCAAACACAAATACATTTTGATAACCCACAAAATATGTAATGTAGTAGTTCACTAGCACTAGCACACAGACAATTTCTTAGCTCTTTCTTTCGTCTAGTAAGTAGGCTACTATATAAATATAATTACTGGTCCAGTTCTAAATGCCTTGCTGCACTCTGGACTTACTTGGACTCTCCCCTCTGACAGATGGGTGCGTGTGGCTAGCCAGTCTCTGGTATGAACATCTGGGTAGTGAGTGTCTTGAAATACTCTTTCCAGTTCCTCAAGTTGAGCAGCTGTGAATGTGGCCCGTACTCTTCTGTGACCCCGCTGATAAACTGTGCAAGACAAAAGGCAGTTATAAACAACATTAGGAAATCTGTCAGCTAATTTGTAATCCAGATGTTCAGTCTGTCTATAAATCTATAATTTAAGACTGTAACAATTAATCCCCAGAATTAAATATACCAGTGAGCATAGGATAAATCAAGTATAGTGCAGGTATAATGCAAATGGTAGTAATGGCAGTTATTGTGCTATAGTAGTGATAGTGTTGTTGTGGTCCAAATGCCTCTGCTATTGGAATGCCCAAACTGCGGACAATCTTAAGGAGAACTTGATGTACGGTATGGGAGAGGATGAAATATATAATGTATAATGTAATATATAGATAGTACGGAAACAGAAAACCAAATAGTTTACTGGTTTTTACCATCTAGCAAGGACTGAGGATATGGAGGAAGAAAATAAAGTTAACAAAGTTATAGGAGGGGAAAATTATGAGGAAATATAGTGTAGAGATTCAGGAGAAGATCACCTGTATACTGGCTAGATTTGAGGTCTTCCTTTCTATTGGGTGTCCAAGTATTTTCTGACATGTTCTCTTCAATCGTCTGCATTTCCCTCTCCGCCAAATAGGAAGGTCTTTTCAGTATATCTTCAATAGAGTGGGACAGGTATGGGACAGGCATGCCTGGCGATTCCATTTGTCTGGGTAATGAGCTCTCATTGTGTTGTCCAGTCTTAGATTCCACAGTTAACATTTCCCGCAGATTAGTCAAACGTTTTCAAATGCACTAAGTGACCAAGTTTAGGAAGTAACTCTTGCTGTCCTGCCGATCAAAGACTGGCAGCATTAGGACTATGTCACAACATCATTAGGACTCCAAGGAGGAGGGGCAGGAGGTTTACTCTTTAACAAATCCAATAAATCACCATTGCCACAGAATTCTGGTAGTAAAGTCTAGCTATACGGTTCAATCATTTCACAATTCACAATAGAGTAGGGGAAATAAGTATTGTACGCATCAACATTTTTTCAGTAAATATCTTTCCAATGAGGCTATTCATATGAAATTTTCACCAGACATCAGTATTAACTCAAGAAATCTGCAAATATAAAGAATTCACAACATTAAAGTCCATAAATAAAGTTAAGTGTAATAAAGTGGAATGACACGGGGGAAAATGATTGCTGACGCTATGAAAAAGCAGTTCTCCAAGTTAAGGCAAATAACCAGATGAAATCTGTAAGTAATTATACCTCCTATCTGTGCAAATTAATATCAGCTGGGTTGGTATATTGATGGTCTATAAAAAGGCTTTTCGTTACCAAGGTGTCACACAAGAAACATCTCATGATGGGTTTCACAACAACCTTATTGTTGTGAAACATATTGATGGAATCAGATACAGACGTATTTCTAAACTTCTGAATCCTACAGTAATTACCATCAGGGTCATTATCCACAAGTGGAACAACATCACTCCGTCATCAACCGGCCACCCAGAGGAGCTCCTCACAAGATCTCTGACCAGGGAGTCAGAAGAATAGTCAGAAGAGTAGCCCAAGAGCCAAGGACCACTCGGAAAGAGCTCCAGAAACACTTGGAGGCAGCAGGTGCCATCGTCACAGAGAAAACAATAGGCAATGCACTCCACTGCTCACGCTCACCCCACAAGACTCCATTACTAAAGAAAAGGCATGTTGAAGCTCATTTAAAGTTTACTACAACTCATCTGGACAAGCCTGTGAAATACTGGGAGAGTGTAGTCTGGTCAGACGAGAGCAAAATGGAACTTTTTGGTTCTCATACTACACACCGTGTTTGGAGAAGAAATGGCACTGCACATCACCCTAAAAACACTACACCAACAGTGAAGTTTGGAGGTGAAGCATCATGGTGTGGGGCTGTTTTTCATCACATGGTACTGGCAGACTTCATATAATTGAAGGAACGATGAATGGAGATCTTTACCGGGAGATTCTTGAGAAGAATCTGCTGCCATCCACCAGGATGATGAAGATGAGACGTGGGTGGAGCTTCCAGCAGGACAACGATCCAAAGCATACAAGCAAAGCAAACTCTCAATTGGTTTCAGAGAAAAAAATGAATGGCCCAGTCAATCACCTGACTCGAATCCAATTGAACAAGATTTAAAGACAATATGTTTAGAAGAATGGACCAAAATCACACCTGAATACTGCAACCCATTCATTTCCTCATACAGGAAGTGTCTTGAAGCGTCATTACAAACAAAGACTTCTCCACTAAGTATTAAATACATTTCAGTTAGAGTGTTCAATACTTTTTTCCCGTGTCATTCCACTTTATTACACATCACTTCATTTATGGACTTTAATGTTGTGAATTCTTTAAATTTCCGGATTTCTTGAGTTAATACTGATGGCTGGTGAAAATTTAATATGAATAGCCTCACTGGAAATATATTTACTGAAAAAACTGTTGATGCGTCCAATACTTATTTCCCCTACTGTATCTCAATTATGATTTATATATGTTATGCTATATATATATATCATATATATCATAAATACAGGACAAACAAAACAGTAAATCAAAAGGCAAGCTGTGGAACAAAGAGAAGAGATGGGAGAGAAAAGAAAAATGTATATATAATAAAGTACGAAATAAAATTAAGGGAGGAGATATACTGAGGAGATACGGGGACGGGCCACCATTCGGGGGTATCAGAGTAGGACAGTACAGCACCCCCAGCCCAGACACAGCACCCTGATGCACTTCGATGACTGAGACCAGCATGCATACATCACCTAAACCCCAACAAGGAGGGCCAACCCACTGCACAATCCCCTCCAAAACCTCTCCCAAACCCCAACGAGGAGGGCCAACCTACTGCACAATCCCCTTCAAAATCTCTCCCAAACCCCAACGAGGAGGGCCAACCCACTGCACAATCCCCTCCAAAACCTCTCCCAAACCCCAACGAGGAGGGCCAACCCACTGCACAATCCCCTTCAAAACCTCTCCCAAACCCCAACGAGGAGGGCCAACCCACTGCACAATCCCCTCCAAAACCTCTCCCAAACCCCAACGAGGAGGGCCAACCCACTGCACAATCCCCTTCAAAACCTCTCCCAAACCCCAACAAGGAGGGCCAACCCACTGCACAATCCCCTCCAAAACCTCTCCCAAACCCCAACGAGGAGGGCCAACCCACTGCACAATCCCCTTCAAAATCTCTCCCAAACCCCAACGAGGAGGGCCAACCCACTGCACAATCCCCTTCAAAACCTCTCCCAAACCCCAACGAGGAGGGCCAACCCACTGCACAATCCCCTTCAAAACCTCTCCCAAACCCCAACGAGGAGGGCCAACCCGCTGCACAATCCCCTTCAAAACCTCTCCCAAACCCCAACGAGGAGGGCCAGCCCACCAGGGAGTCTGTGTAGTCAGTGTCTTGCTGTCCGAATTAAGAAAACTGACCCACCACACAGTCTCCTTCAAAACCTCTCCCAGTGGAGAGTCAGTCCACTAGGGAATTAGTGCAGTCACTGTCCCACCTTGTCCATCAAAGAAAAGGGTCCTCTGGCCCAGTCACAAACACCCCAGTGGTGCAATCCAGATCCGCATCCCACAATCACTCAACCAATCAAATAACATACATACATACATACATATACATATCAGAAAAAGAGAGGTAAAATATCCTCCCATGTAATAAAGTGGAGTAATAGGAAACAACCATTATCAATTATTATATATTAATAGGTAATAAATATAATTATGATATGATAATACAGTCATAGTAACACATTAAATAATCAGAAAACACATTAAATAAACTGTATATAAATGTATTTTCCATAATTATGTCAAAAATAATGACAGTGATGCAATGCTATTGCTACTAACATCATTGTCTTTAGTTAGTTAGTTACAATTACATTTATATAGTGCTTTTCTAGACACTCAAAGCCAACACCAATACTTTACCCATAGTGATCATAACACTGATGGTAATGAAGTGTGTCATGTATCAAGAAACTCTGGACTCCACTTCCCATCAGCCACTGCACTGCACTAGCTGTCACATGACCACCTGCACCTGACTCACGTTTGGTTAATGAGCACTCGTGTGTGTATAGTCATATATACATATATACGTATATAGTCATTGTCTGCACTGTTTGCTTGTCTTTCGTTGTCCTAGACTCTTGTTGTTTATGTCTCGGTGTTTTGTTTCATGCCGCAGTGTTATACCAAGTTGTCTTAGTGTCTTTGCCTCATAGTACGTTTGTTTCAATAAATGTCATTATCTGCACTTGCTTCTGGCTCAACCTCGATTCGTGACAAAGTGTTAATAGTATTAACAATAATAATGGTAATAATAGAGATGATAATCATGACAATAGTGCTATAAATAATAATAATATGAACAATATATAATATCAACAAGTATATGCATACATACATACATTTTTATCCTTTCCCATTCTTTCTTATAGGTTTGTAGAGATACGATTGCGAGAGTGCGTGGGTCCGGTTCCAGGTGTTTGATTTAGATTCAAATGAATTAAAAATGGGTTCCAGATGTCATTAAATGTAAATATATTTTTCTTGCGGGTCAATGTTATTTTTTCTGATGTGATGTATTCTGTAAGAAGATTGATCCAATGATTGATATGTATAGATTTTTTTGATTTCCAGTTGAACAGAATTATTTTCTTGGCGATAGTTAGAGAGATGAGGAGTGGATTTTTAGATTTGGTTGGAAGATTATCGACTTCTACGATGTTACAGAGTAAACAAAGTGATTGCGATGGAGGTGATAGTGATAGCCCATGATGGTGGAATGTTTATCAGTCACTGCTATCCAATAGGAATAAACTGGCTGACAAATCCATGTGGCATGGAAGTAATCATCATTGCTACCCAAAGTGCATTGTGAACAGGTGTCTGTGTCGCTTAAACCCATTTTAAACTGGCGATGTGGGTCATATGAATAATCTTGTGCTGTATGAGTTGTAGATTTGTATTGCTAGTCATAGAGAAAGTATTGTTACAGATTTCTTTCCAGAGTTCAGGGTTGGAGGAGACAGACAAATCATTTCCCCATTTGATTATTGGTAGTGTTATGGTTACATCAGTATTTGATATTAGTTTATAGAGTTAGGATGCTCATTTTTTTAAGCTATTGATTTTCATTAACTGAGACGGGTGTAATGGGTTATTGGTTATATTAATCCTTGATTTAATTATGGACTTTATTTGTTGATACTGGAGAAACTGTCCCCTCCCTAAACTGTATTTCTGGAGTAGTGTATTAAATGATGTGAACTGGTTATTTTGGAATAAATGATGGAGGTGAGTGATTCCTTTGTGCTGCCCTGATGGAAAGTGGGCAGGATTACTGTACAGTTGAAAATCGGGGTTGTGTCAGATCGGGGTGTATCTACACGGAGTTAGTGGTGATTTATTCATTCTGTTTACGTTCCACCAGGCTGTCAGAGTTGAAGCTATTGTGTTTATTTTGAAAGGTCTGCAACTGAGGAATTTTTGCACTGATTTTCTTTTATTTTTATCCATCAGGAATTATTACTGTTTTTTTTAATCCTTTACACTAAATATTGGAGCTGGTTTGCTAAAAAGTAATGTTGAGAGTTTGCCGCATCTAGGCCACCTTGTGATTTTGTCTTTTGTCATTTTGCCAGAGATATTTTAGGTGTCTTGTTTTTCCAATAGAGATGAGAGGTTAATGAGTCCAGTGATTTAAACCATTTATCTGTGGGTGTTGTTGGAAGCATTGAGAACAGATTGGTAATTTGTGGTAAAGTTTTTATTTTAACTGTAGCAATGTGACCAACGAGTAAGAGTAGAAGATTAGTCCAGCGTTTGAAATCATCTTCTATATTTTTTAAAGAGAGGTATAATTAAGGTTAAACAACTCTGACGGCCTGGGGGAAATGTTGATATCTAAATATGTAATGAGTCCCAGGCATCTTCAGAAAGTGCTACTATGGTCGATTTATTCCAGTTTATTGTGTAATCTGAAATTTTGGAGACAATATGAATCATTTTGAAGGTTTCCTGTAGTGAAATGTAGGGGTCATGTAAACATAGTAATAAGTCGTCTGCATAAAGACACATTTTATATTGTGTGTTGCTTTCTTGTATTCCTTTGATTTGATTGTTTTGTGGAATTTTGCAGTGAGTGGTTCTATAAAAATTGCAAATAAAGAAGGAGAGAGTGGGCATTCTTGTCTGGTGTGAAATTTTGTGATGTGACCCCATTTGTGCTTATTGTGGCCCTGGGTGATGCATGTAATATTTTTATCCAGCGGATGAATGACTCTCCTAAGCCGAATCTATGTAGAGTGCTGAATAGAAACGTCCAGTTTACTTTATCAAATGCTTTTTCAGCGTCTAATGATACAGTTATAGTTCTGTTGTTTTTTTTTTTGTTGGGCAAGACTAATTAGGTTGAATAATCTACGGGTATTATCTGAAGCATTCCTGTTTTTAATAAAAAAACTGTTTGATCATGGTGGATTAACATGGGAATAACTGTTTCTATTCTAGTTGCTAAAGCTTTGGTAATAGTTTTTAAATCTGTGTTCATCAACGACAGAGGGCAGTAACTAGAAGGAAGAATTGGGTCTTTGTTTGGTTTTAGTAAGAGTGTCATAGCAGCTATATTCATATTGTCACGAATCGAGGTTGAGCCAGAAGCAAGTGCAGATAATGACATTTATTTAAACAAACATACTATAAGACAAAGACACTAAGACAACTTGGTATAACACTGCGGCATGAAACAAAACACCGAGACATAAACGACAAGAGTCTAGGACAACGAAAGACAAACAAACAGTGCAGACAAGGACTATATATACACACACACACACACACACACACACACACACACACACACACACGAGTACTCATTAACCAAACGTGAGTCAGGTGCAGGTGGTCATGTGACAGCTAGTGCAGTGGCTGATGGGAAGTGGAGTTCAGAGTTTCTTGATACATGACAGAACCCTCCCCCAAGGGCGCTACTCCCGGAGTGCCCAAAATTATACGTCCTCCATCTGGTGGTCCTGGCCCCCTGGGCAAAATGTCCCCAGCAGAACCAGGAGGCCGAGCGACTTCCACAACGGCACAAGGAGGCAGAGATACTTCCTCGGCTGAACATGAAAGCGGGGCGACGTCCTCGCCAGAACATGAAAGCGGGGCGACGTCCTCCACGGGACAGGAGAGGGGAGCGAGGTTCTCCATGAGACTCAAGGGGGGAGCGAGGTTCTCCGCGAGGCCAGGGGGAGGAGCGAGGTTCTCCGCGAGGCCCAAAGGAGGAACGATGCTCTCCGCGGAGCATGAAGGGGGAACGATGTCCTCCGTGGAGCAGGAAGGGGGAGCGACATACTGAGCGCAGCAAAGAAAAGGAGCGACGTCTCTAGCGGAACATGGAGGCAGAGCGACGACCTCAGCCGAGCAGGAAGGCAGAGCGACGACCTCAGCCGAGCAGGAAGGCAGAGCGACGACCTCAGCCGAGCAGGAAGGCAGAGCGACGACCTCAGCCGAGCAGGAAGGCAGAGCGACGACCTCAGCCGAGCAGGACGGCAGAGCGACGTCCTCAGCCGAGCAGGACGGCAGAGCGACGTCCTCAGCCGAGCAGGACGGCAGAGCGACGACCTCAGCCGAGCAGGACGGCAGAGCGACGACCTCAGCCGAGCAGGACGGCAGAGCGACGACCTCAGCCGAGCAGGACGGCAGAGCGACGACCTCAGCCTAGCAGGAAGGCAGAGCGACGTCCTCAGCCGAACAGGAAGGCAGAGTGACCTTGAGGTAGCTGAACAGTGGGGAATTCTTGAGTCCGGTAGGAGATGGAGTGACGTCTCTCACGGAACATGGAGGCAGAGTGACATCCTCCACTGAACATGAAGGTTGAACGAGAGCCATAATAGGGGATTGAGGGTGGGAGTTGGTCTCAGCCCCGACCACAGACTCCTCCTCCTGTCGGCGTGGCATGGCGTAGTCCTTTATGAACGCCGGGTGTGGCCTGGTGCATGGTCTGTCCAGCTGTGGCAGGCCTAGCATGCGGTTATTCTGATCGAGCAGTTCATCTGTCCTTCTTCCCTGCTCCAATAGTCCTATATACCACTCCTCATATGCTGCAAACCAGGCGTCCATCTTGGTGATCTGCTGCTTCTGATAAATGGTCTTTCGTTCTGTCATGAATCAAGGTTGAGCCAGAAGCAAGTGCAGATAATAACATTTATTTAAACAAACGTACTATGAGGCAAAGACACTAAGACAACTTGGTATAACACTGCAGCATGAAACAAAACACCGAGACATAAACAACAAGAGTCTAGGACAATGAAAGACAAGCAAACAGTGCAGACAAGGACTATATATACACACACGAGTACTCATTAACCAAACGTGAGTCAGGTGCAGGTGGTCATGTGACAGCTAGTGCAGTGCGGTGGCTGATGGGAAGTGGAGTCCAGAGTTTCTTGATACATGACACATATGTGTCGATATTGTGGATGTAGTTTTATTTCTATGAATACTCTCTGAAATAATGGGGATAACATTTGCCGAAAGTGTTTAGAAAATTCGGCTGGTAGTCCATCAGGTCCAGGTGATTTTTTATTAGGTATTTTATCTAGTGCTTTATAGAGTTCTGTGGGGTGAGGGGTGTATCTAATGCTATTGCCTGTTCTTTTGGTATTGTTGGTAATTTTACATTCTATTTCTGTTTGATTTGTGTTGTGATCGATGGAGTATAATTCTTGATGAAAGGTTTGGAATACATTATTAGTTTCTTGGGGATTCTGAACTATTTGGCCTGAATGATTGCTTATGGATGAAATAACTGCCTTAATTGATTTGCTAGGTATTTACTTGTTTTGTTGCTATATTGATATTGATGGTGTTTACGTTGTTGGATAATGAACTGTGTTTTTTGGTGTATGATGCTGTCAGGTTCTATTTTGAGATGATTCAGTTCGCTTTACAGTGTTTCTTCGCTGATATCTGTGAGGTGTTCAATTCTTTTTCCAAGTTATTTTCTCGTTGTTGTTTCTGTATAATGAGTATAATATTATCTTTCCTGTAATTCCTGCTTTTCCTGTTTCCCATAATACTGATAGTGGAACTTCTGGAGAGTCGTTCATCTCTAGAAAGAATGCCCACTCTTTCTTAATGAAACTGTCAGAGTCTAGGTCATGATGTAATGAGGTATTGAAACGCCATCTGTTAAGGAGCTTAAAATAAGGGTGAGTGTTTAGTGCGAGAGAGATGGGAGCACAATCACTGATTATGATTGGGTGAATTGTAATCTTTTACTGATGAGAAGAAGGTCAATACGAGAAAAGGATTAGTGAGCCAAGAGAAGTAAGTATATTCTCTAAGTGAAGGGTTATTCATTCATCGTTTTTAACACTACTGTATAATCCCACGTAAGTTTAGCATGAATTTATAAAACCTAAATTCCAGCCGTATGCTTCCTTTTAGAACGATTTTTTTAAAACATAGTTCACATCACATATCTTGTACATATCTTGTACACATAGCTCTGATGGGAAACTCCACTCAGTGAATCTCCATAACCCCGCCCGGCGGACTCAGACAAAGCCACATCAGCTTTGAGCTCTGCATTAACTGCCGTCTGACTGATTCCACCCACGGGCTGCCCTCATTGGCCAGGCTGCCTGCGAAAGAGGAGTCTGAGGAGGGCCGTCGTGGAGAAAGGAACTTCACCAGGATGCAGGTGTGAGTCTGAAACTGAGAAATTGTCTTTAGCTGAAGCTGTTCTCATTGGTCAGCATTTTGATCATGTGACATTATATGAATGCGACACAGATTGGAACAGATTGACCAGACTGAATAGTGCAGTTTATACCACTGTGAATTCTGGACTGCTCTTATAGAAAATATATAGAAAATACCTGTGACGTGTAATCAATATGTATAACTCATTTTTGGATATGTTAATGAAGTGTACTCAATAAGTAACCTACATTTAGAATTACTACTTAAAGCATAATCGAATAATCTGTATGGGTTGGAAAGCATAATCTAAATCCATAGAACAGTGTTTGATCGGGTTGTGTTCTACGTGTGGGTTGAGTTGGAGGAATTCTGTGTCAGTCTGTACCTCTCTGCACAGCAAGCATAATCTAAAACTATAGAACACTTTCTAACACGTGATATTCTAAGTGTGTGCATTAAGTGCTTTGTGTTTGTTTAAAGCAGCTTCACTTTGTGGGAATAAAAAATCAATTCGACACATTCCAGAACTGGGTTTCTAAACAAAGCCTCCTAAGCTTGTAAATCAGTGACAAAAGAAGAGATAAGAGTCAAGGGAAAAGCACCAAGATGAGACTATAGGATGAAATACGTGACATAGTAATAAAACCCAGGTCTGGTAAAACTTTACAACTGACTACGCATGCGCCACAAATATAAGGTATCATATGGATGTGAATAATTAGTTAAGGCAATGGTGATTGGTCTGGTCTAGAAAGAAAAGTTGAATGCCACACCTAGGGGTAATTTTACTGCGTCAGGGAGGTATATAAAGACATGCTCGTGAATGTACAATTCGGACTCTCTGCAGACAGTCACACTTTGTTGATTTTCAATAAAGTTTATTTACTTTTTGACATCTATTAAACTCTCTGTCTCTGAAGTTTTTGACTTAGGCTTAAAAGGTTGATTTTATTCACAACACTCTGACAGCAGCTCGTTCTGATACGTTATCATTACACAAGGTCTTGTACGGCGAACCCTCCACAAGAACCGCTTTAAAAATTATTCATATGGTGAAGTTTTATTATACATATAAAGAAATCAAACATTAACAGTTGGTTCTGATGGCTGCTGCATATCAACAACTAGCACTCAGTTTGGTGTATACTCCCTCTCCCTCCTGGCTTACCTGAGTGACTCTACTTTCACATCTGATACTTAAAAAAAATGGAAAATACATTAACATTGAAACTTTTCACTGGAGAATGCATAAAAAAATTCAAAATAAAACCATTCTAATGCAGAAATTCTGACCACACCTTTCCAAATATCACATCAACAAACATGCTTACTGATGTTATTGTAAATATGAATTCGTTAATGCATTAGCTGACTCGAGCAATATAATCCTTACAGCATTTATTTATCTTTGTTAATGTTACTTAATGAAAATACGATTTATCACTGTTTGTTCATGTTCATTCATAGTACATTAACTAATGTTAACAGATACAACTTTTGATTTAAAAAACATTAGATAATGTTGCAGTTAACATGAATTAAAATGTTTAATGCTGTAGAAGTATTGCACATTGTTAGTTTATGTTATCTAATGTAATTAACAAATGTTAACAAATTAAAAACTTATTGTAAAGTGTCACAGATGTTTTGTCATGAAACACGACATACAGTACATACAATGTCCAATAACTGCCCCACACTTCTGAAGACGTAAGTGCCAATATTCAGTTATAGTCATAGCGCCACCTACTGACAACAGGAAAATATGTCACATACAAGTAAAGAAACTCTAAAAAACGGAATGGCATTCCCCTGGCAGAGCATCCCCAGTGTGCACCAGGGTTCGAGGGCTCGTTCATCACTGCTTGCAGCTTTAATGTGTGATTAGTTTTGTTAGTTTGTTTTAAGGATGGAGTGGAGGAATATCAGATATCAGAGGACATAAATAGTAAATTGTGGAGACTTACTCAGTGGTAAAATCTGAGATAATTGATAGCTGACTTAGACTTAGAATAACAGATCTTAGTATTACGGACATAGAGAGAAGTGTGGACTTCAGGGAACCTAACTGACATCCTAGGCATTTTACTGCAGAGTGAGGTTGGAGCTAAGGTCAGATAACCCATTTATACCTGAATAACAGCATCCAATATAGAATGTGGTAACATAGGGGATGGAGTCAGTGACCATCACATCACAGACATTCCAGCTTACAATATCAGACCTCTAGCCCCTTCCCACATATAGGTGAGAACAAGGTCACCAAAAGACTTGCTAGTTGGAAAAATGGATTAGTAGCTACCCTCTGGACAGGCTGTAGGAGAAAAACAGGAGAAACCATTGTAGATGTTTTCTGTAAACTAATTTGCCAAGACTAAAGATAAATAGACAGGGCGTGGTTAGGCTTAGGGAACAAATTAGACCCCATAGGATGAAGTTTGTGATAGCCATCCCTCAGAAGAGAAACATATCACTAAGCAGAGTAAAAAATGGACAGCCAAGATTAAAGGTGTTTTCAAGAGGCCCAAAAATGGCTGCCAGCTGCAGAGACACTACTGTGGGAACATGCTGTATCCAAGAGCAACCACATGATGGTGGCAGAGACATGGCCGGCGAGGAAGAGGGTGCCTCTATAGATTATACAGACAGCGAAGCAACAAACGTTGATGAAGAGAATGAAGACCTTCACGTAAACCTGAGAAGGAAATTAAAGTTTGAAGACAAAATAAGAGAAAGAGAGAAAACAACTTCTAAGGCGGCTGAGAAAAGAGTGGCCTGAGAAATGCTGAAAGATGCAAGACCCCTAGCAGACTCAGTGTCACAGAGAAACCCAGACCACACACTATCACATGAGATACTGGAAAGCACTCGTACGGCTATTGAGCAAAGTTCAGTTCAATTCAGCTTTATGTGTATAGTGCTTTTAACAGTGGACATTGTCCCAGAGCAGTGGTACGGAAATATATAAATTCAGGATATAGATTTTAAATGTAGGAATTTATCTCTAATGAGCAGCCAGAGGTGACGGTGGTGAGGAAAAACTCCCTGAGACGATACGAGGAAGAAACCTCGAGAGGAACCAGACTCAGAAGGGAACCCGTCCTCATCTGGGTGACACCGGATAGTGCGATTATAAATAAATACACCCCTTCTATAAATGTGCTAATACTACATGTAACATGTAACCAGGAAATATTCATTACAGTTTTTACATGAAGTCTATTTTGTTGAACTTCTCCACGGTTCACTGATGGAGACTTCAATGCAGAACTGTTTGTGGTAATTGCAGTCCTAGCCATCATAGCATAACTGTTCATATTAACTGAGGTCCAAAGCCATCTTTATGGTTTTTAAGTGGTACCGTCCTCAGTAATCCCAGTGACCTCCAGGCTGCACCATGTGGGGTCGTCATCAGCAGCAGCATGTGACTTCCGACTGATGAGATCTCCAACCAGAAGTAGGACATCAGGATGGATCAGGCAGGTCTGGAGAGCAGAAGGGGTCAGGATCACTGGAATCTCAGGAGTACCATGTGTAGCTCGACAGAAAGAGAGAGGGAGAGATTATTAGGTATGCTTATTACCCTGTAATGGTTAAGGACAATCTACTTTGTGTGAGTAAAAGCAGGGACTCCGGCAAGACTGGCTATGACAACATAACTGAAAGAGAGAGCCTCACACATGAGGGAGCCCTGGGACATAAGGCGGCCAGCCACTCCACCATCAACAAACCTGGGTGAACGCATGAAAGTGTGTCTGTGGGGGAAGGGGGGTGGGGGGGGGGCGGGGGGTTCATCCAAACATCCCAGTTTACCACAACACTCTATAGCTGTGACCCTCTAGATCTGCTCCTTTACCTAAGAAAAAAACTCTTCACAAAAAGCTTGAGTAAACAAATATGTTTTCAGCCTGGACTTAAACACTGAGACTGTGTCTGAGTCCCGAACACTAATTGAAAGACTGTTCCATAACTGTGGGGCTCTATAAGAGAAAGCTCTTCCCCCTGCTGTAGCCTTCACTATTCGAGGTACCGTCAAATAGCCTGCATCTTTTTATCTAAGTAGGCGTGGCGGATCATAGAAAACCAAAAGTTCACTCAGGTACTGTGGTGCGAGACCGTTTAGTGCTTTATAGGTTAATAATAGTATTTTATAATCAGTGTGAGATTCCACTGGGAGCCAGTGCAGTGTGGATAAGATCGGGGTGATGTGGTCGTATCTTCTGGTTCTAGTTAGGACTCTAGCAGCTGCATTCTGGACTAACTGGAGTTTGTTTATGCTCCTACTGGAACATCCAAACAGTAAGGCATTACAGTAATCTAGTCTAGAGGTGACGAAAGCATGAACTAATATTTCTGCATCATGTAGTGACGATATATTTCTTATCTTAGAAATATTTCTGAGATGAAAGAAGGCTATCCTAGTAATATTATCTACATGAGCATCAGATGATAGACTGGAGTCAGTGATCACTCCAAGGTCTTTAACTGCTGCACATGATGAAACAGAAAGACCATCCAGAGTTACTGTGAGATCAGAAAGATTATTTCTAGCTACACGTGGTCCTAGTACAAGTTCTTCTGTCTTATCTGAATTAAGTAAAAGGAAGTGAGTTAGCATCCAACGTCTAATGTCCTTTACACAATCCTCAACTTTACTAAGCTGCTGTCTGTCCTCTGGCTTCGCTGAAACATACAGCTGTGTATCATCAGCATAACAGTGGAAGCTAATTCCATGTTTACGAATAATTTGACCTAGAGGTAGCATATATAAAGTAAAAAGCAGTGGGCATAAAACAGAACCTTGTGGAACTCCAAACTTTACCTCAGTATGCGTGGAGAAGTCTCCATTTACATCTACGAACTGATAACGATCAGTTAAATAAGACCTGAGCCAGGAGAGGACTGTTCCCTTAATGCCAACAACATTTTCTAATCTATCAAGAGAATAGTATCAATGGTATGAAAAGCTGCACTAAGATCAAGCAACACAGTCTACGTGCTACTGCAGAAAACACTCCCCAAACCTGGAAAGAAATAAAAAGATGAAACCCAGTGCCATGGGGCTTTGCTGATGTGATGTGAATGGCAAGTGACCTACCAATGGACAATGCTTGATAATTAAGTTTGAGGCACAAACAGCAGGGCAGTGCCTCGCCCTAGGAGACATCAAAGCTATGCCGATGCACACAGCTGGAAAAGACATGACTAAAAATGTTTACACAGAACACATCACAGAATGTGTTGTCAGCAGTTATTAATACCAATCACCACAATGAGAAACTTTTAATATACACAGGAATGTGTTGTGAGATGCAATAAAGAAGCAATACCCCACTGACAGGAAGCCGGCAAGACTGGAGCACTGTAAGCTGACTGACCATGAAGACCTCCTGGAATTCATCATAAAGTAAATGGAAGTTAGAGACTGTGGTGAGAAATGGGACCGTAGCACCACAAGGAGACTACTGTTCACAATGTCCCTAATAAAGACTCTACCTCCAAAAGTCTGTTTAGCTGTCAGCTTGACCCTGTCGAAAGAGGCACGTGAAAGATCTTTAGCAGCCGCAGCATTTTAGCCTATAAGAACACTTTAACTATGATGATGGCCACCCCTACTACTATGTACACTAACCATGCATCACGTCTCCTCATTTCCAGGTGGACCAGCAAGAGTGTCACAATCAGGAAATGAAAGCTGAAATATTCATGTTTTGATCTCAAACCCAAATTTCTCCAGTATATAGAAAAACAAAAGAATTGGCCTTGCTCTTCCAATAATTTCAGAGGGGACTGCATGCTGATTAGTTTGTAATGTAATAGGTAAAAGAGCTCTCTATATAGGTCTCTATAGTGGACTCTATTCTTCTTGTCCAGGACATCTGAAATGCAAACATGCATACTGCAGTCATGCACTTGTATACTGTTTGATCCTAAGTGCTTTAAGCTTTTTTCTTATTTAAGATTTACGGCATATGGCAGACGTCCTTATCCAGAGCTACTTACAGTTCTCTCATTTTATACACCTGAGCAATTGTGGGTTAAAGGCCTTGCTCTAAGCAGTGCTGGGATTTTAACTCACAGCCTTCCACAACCACCTGGCAGTCCAACATTTTAACCACTGAGCTATCATTAGGATTTATTATTTTTATTATAGGATTTATGGGCATGTTAGTCTTATCTTAGTCAAAGATTTCAGTCTAGTTTTAGTCAACGAAAACTGTAGACATTTTAGCCTTAACCTAACCATCTAGTCTAACCAAAACGAACATTAGCTTGATAGGTACTCAAAACTGTGCTTGCTTAGTCCTGATACACCGCGTGCAGCACAGTGTATAAAACAGTGTATAATATTTTGTCGCCTCTTTTTTTGTCGCCAAAAATAAAGAGGGATTTTATTAAAGTTTTTATTGTTTAAACTACATTTTAGTCTCAGTTTATGTTAATATAGTCATAGTGTTTAATGAAGTCTTGTCATCATCTCGTCTTCGTCATGGAAAAAAAAGGTTGATGGCTTAGTAGTTAGCACGTTTGCCTCGCACCGCCGGGTTTGGGGGTCCGAATCCCACCTCTCCCCTGTGTGCACAGAGCATGCGTGTTCTCCCTGTGCTTTGGGGGTTTCCTCCTGCAGCTCTCGCCTGGTTTCCTACTGAAGCTAAGCAGGGTTGAGCCTGGCCAGTACCTGGATGGGAGACCTTCTGGGTAAAACTAAGGTTGCTGCTGGAAGTGATAGGCCAGAAGGGGGTGGTCCGTGTGGGTCCCTATACTGTAAAAACAGCACTGTCTTTCAGATGAGTCGTTACACTGACTCTCTGTGGTTATTAAAAATCCCAGGACACTTCTCGTAAAAGAGTAGGGGTATAACCCCAGGTGTCCTGGTGAAATTCCCCACTGGCCCTTGCCTATCATGGCCCCCTAATAATCTCCATCCCTGAATTGACTCTCCTCTCCACGAATAGCTGGTGGGTGTTCTGGCACACTATGGCTGTGGCATCATCCAGGTGGATGCTACACACTGGTGGCAGTTGAGGAGATCCCCCCATACAATGTAAAGCACTTTGAGTGTCTAGAAAAGCGCTATATAAATCTAAGGAATTATTATTATATTTCCATTCATCATTTTCCCTTCATCGTGAAGCCAGTATCCTCAATCAAATTGAATCCTTCTGACTAGTAGAGTACTCTAGCAAGCTAAATGTAGAACTGCAGGCTGTAAGGTATGTCACCTGAATTAATGAGGGAAAGCATCATTGTAAGAGGCCCTTGTGAATAGCATATTGGCTGAGAATCCACCAGTTGACTGCAGTTCACTGAACACGTCGATCCAGTAGTCAGATTTTTTTTTTTGTCTGTAGATACCCAACCAACTACCGATTTTCTGGTTTGTCATCAAACATCAGAAATGATAATGTGATCTCAGTGACTTTGACCATGGTGTGGTTGTTGGTGCCAGATGGGCTGGTTTGAGTATATATATATATATATATTTTTAAATGCTGATCTCCTGGGATTTTCACATAAGCACCAGTCTTTCGAGTTGAAACAGAATGGCATGAAAAACAAAAATAAATCCTGTGAGCAGTAGTTCAGTGGGCTGAAACGCCTTGTTGATAAGAGAGGTCAGAGGAGAATGGCTCGGACTGGCTCGAGCTGACAGGAAGGATACAGTAACTTGAATAATCACTCTTTACAACTGTGGTGAGCAGAAAAGCATCTCATCATGCACAAAACATTGAATCCTGAGGTTGGGCTACAACAGCAGAAGACCACATCATCAGGTTCCACTCCTATGGCCTCGAATAACCAGCTCATCCACACTCTCAGAACTGTGGAACCCCATGGAATGAATGAAATGTTTAACAACATTTCAAATATCTCATATATTTCAAAGATTATTAATGTTCTACAACCTCAGAAGCGCTTTTGTCTGAAATGCCTTGTGTACTAAGCTTAATGCCTCCGTGTTCATCTTTTATCAGCAACAAGCTAACCGTGATGAGTGATGTATATGTATCATGTCACAACAGTGAACAGTAGAGTCAGTGTTATAGGTTGAACAAGCAAATATGTCTATATGTTGATGTATCTAATGTAAATGCTTGTATACACTGTTTAACTCATTTGAAGGTAAGAGAGGTGCTGCTGTGTTGACGCTGTGAGCGGCCATATTGGACTGACGTCACTCTGTACCGAGAAGATCATCCTGAGTTCACGAATTGGGAGTGGGGGTCTTTCCTTTTCACTTGACACGAGTGGGGGGGGGGGGGGGTTACAAGTTAAGACCTCTCAGTCGAATGCAACACACACACACACTTCAGTTACTTTTTACTATATCCACAATATTTACTTAAATACCCCGTTTATAGATAATCAAAGAAAGACGACGTGCATGTTACTAATATAACTATAACTAAGCACATCTTGAACATGCCCAGTATGAACAAAGGGGGTAAAAGTAAAAAAATAATAATAAATAAATATTAATAAAAAAAAAAAACAACTGTCCGGAACTGCAGTTCCGAGGCGCTGGTTTCTACCCGGATGAGTTTGTGGAACACACGGGTTTTCTCTGCGTCTGTTTGAGATGGCGCTCAATCTGTAAGGAGAACGAGGCCTGTATTGTTATTTCTACTGATAAAGATAGTTTAGGCAGACACCGCGGAGATGATGGAAGGTGGGAAACCCTCCCTGGCTCTTGTTTATCAGGCTGTACAGGCGCTGTATCACGACCCGAATCCGACCGGGAAGGAGCGAGCTTCGGTGTGGCTCGGAGAGCTGCAAAGATCGGTACGCTAAAAATGGAAAACTTGGGTGAATTGTGACACGGGCCTCTGCACCCCTGTGTTCAATGATAAATGACTATTACCCCCTGTATTACCCTTTAGGACATGGGATTCTTACTTCCGTAGTATGTAGTGCACTGTATGTTTAATTTGGGATTGTGTGTGTGTTTTTCCCCCACAACATCCTGAGCTGTGTGAAACCGAGTGTCTCAGCCAGGCTAAGCCGAGCGCAGACCTGCTGTGTTTACACACACGGTGGACTTTTCTTGTTTTTAGAAAGTATTTTGTGTCACACACGGCCTGGGTTCGCTCCGGGAGAGGAGAGGAGAGGGAAAGAAAAAGCAGTGTGGTGCGATGGAGATCAACACTGCACGGCTAGCTGTATGCTAATGAGCACGCTAGCATTGCAACATATTTTATTCACTCGCGGAAACAAGCGCGTGTTGTTATTAAAGGAAGAACTCAGGAAATGAAATAATGTCATGTTTATCTCGGAGATTTGGAAAAGTTGAACAGGTGTGTGTGTGTGTGTTTGGGGGCCGTTTTTCTCGCTGTCACCGCACTGTAGCTGTTTATACGGAAACAGTGTTTAGGAACGAATGCCGCCGTTTCACTGCACACCGCCTCCGGGCAGGAGAACCGGAACACGCCCCCTAGTGACGGTCTTACTGCACAAAGAGCACACGCTCATTAATATCGTGTAAAAACCTGGCATTTAACAATAAATAGGGGCGGAAAAGGTGACGTCACATCCTGTATATATTTCAACAGGTGTGATGTGTAACTCAGTGCGTGTATCTGTTCGGTGCGCGAAATATTCGTGTCTGTTTTGGACCAGAAGTGGGTGTGGTCTATACAGGAAGTTATTTCTTTTCTGTGGGGTTGGGTGGCTGAACTTCCCCAGAGCCCCGTGTAACCTGCGGTCCTGAACACAGCACAGTCCAGCGTTTCCATCCTGACATCCTGAACCGAATTCAGTTTAAAGCGCCAGGGTGATATTTGTTGCTGAGACAGAGACAGCCCGTGAGCGCTCTTCTGGGTGGTTTAGAGCTGTGTGTGTGTGTGTGTGGCTGTAGGCGCTGGAGCGGACTGTTGTAAATCACCGTCGAGAAGGTCAAGTTCATGCTCGAGCGCTGACCGTTTACCCTTTCTCCGGTATTACATTGCAGGTACTAGGTGAGGCCCTGCCCCAGAATCTTCAGTTTAATGCACACAGCTCACACAAGTCCGCTCAGCCTGCGTTCGCTTAGTGATCCGTGTGACATTTTTGGCTAATCCGTCCATTGAAAACGTCCCGTCCTCTGTCAGTACTGTCGGCGGTCTGCCTGCGATCTGACCTGACGTCAGACGCTGGGTTTGGTGTTGCAGTGGCATCATTCGGGTGTAGAGAGTACACCTGGGGTCTTTTTCTGATGCAGGCGATCTAAGAAATCAAGACCCATTTCTCTTAGATGTTTAGTAGTTTATTGCTATTAGCTGCATTCAATGTGTTGTGTCCTTTTACCTTGTTTATTGTGTACCTCAGGGGCCACTAGTGCTGCTGGTATCAGAACCACTATCCTCTGATTCACTGTCGAATTATTCTTCCTCCGAGGAAGTGCTGTTCTCACACTCGGAGCCTCATGAAACAGCAGGCCAGTCGGGTTGATGCCTAGTTTGGCGTGGACTGTAGTTTCTCTCAATAGGCAACCTGACAGAGGTGCTGCTGGTGGAGGCTTTAAGGTGCTCTTTGTCTTGCTTTGCGAGCAGTAAAAATGTACAGAATTTAGTCACCTTGCGCTGCTTTGGGTGTCTCTTGACATACGCGCTTGAAAATATTCTGATGCTGTGCCACGATTGTCCGTAACGTTGTCCTGTAGTTATTGATGTTGTTTAGGCGCATTATCTGATTGAAATTCCGCAAAGAAACATTTTTAAATAAACGTTTTGGATTTAATATGTTTGAAGAATAATCCGACTCATGGATGAATTGAACAGCAGTAGCTGTATGTACAAGCTGCCTAATGGTCAGTTAATAATCAGACCAATAGCATTTAAATGGGTGAATAGCATCCCCGTGTCTGATCAGTTTGTGTCACGGTGTGCTCCGACTGCGAAACAGAAAACAGTTCCTGTTACTGATTTGAATCTGTTTTAAATAACTGTGAGGCTCAGTGTTTAATATGTGCTAAATGTTCACTGAGGACACGGAGCCTTTATGTACTTCTTGTGTGTTGTTCCCAAACAGTGAGCTTTTTATTGATATTTAAAAATGCGGTTGTCCGTCGAAGATTAAATCGTCCGGAGGGGAAGCTCTGAGAGAAATGAAAAAGTACCGAATCATGATTTCAAACGAACGTTTTGTATCAGTCGACGCAATTCTGTGTAATCTTTGTCCGATTCGGCAGCACAGCAAGTGGAGGTGTTGCGTAGTCTTCAGTCAAATGAGGCAGTGGGTCGTAAACAGTGTCCGGGGGGTGTCAAGGCGTGACACTGCGAAGGTTCAGGGTTTATTTTTGTCTGTTCAAAATAAAATGACAGCATGCTCGGACAGACGAGGAAGATGAGTACAGACACACACTGTACAAGAACAAAAGTGGAATGATGTGGAGTTTGCGTGTTTAGAAACCGCTTGCTTTGAAAGGTATAGAGCTTGTGCTTCTCTCTGGGGAATCTGATCTGAGTGAGAGTAACGAGTTTCCGTGACAATGTTCCAGGGAAAGAAGGCTGTATTGATGCACTTTATATTGAAAATACTACACCGTCCAGTCTCAGCATGCGTTCGCACGTGCACAAGAAGGTAGCCAGGTTATTCTTAGTGTCCCTCACTGGCACCATAGACGAGCACACGTTGAGAGTTTGGAGGCATGCGTCTTGGCCTGTCTACAAACTACAGACGGTTGAGGGTTTGCAAAGTATTCAGACCCCTTCAGTTTGTGCACATTTCTAATTGCTATAGAATACATTTAAATTGGATTTTTTTTTTTTAAATCATTCATTTACACCCAGTAATCCACAATGACCAAGCGAAAACAAGTTTTTAGGAAAATCCAAAATCGGTCATTTAGATGTATATTCACACCATTGCTGTCCAAAATGGTGCGTCCTGTTTGATTTGATTATCTTGAGATGTCTGTAAAACCTGACTGGAGTCCACCTGAAGAAAATGCAATTGATTGGACATTCTTGTGTGTATTAGATTCCATAGGACAGACTCATGGCTTCGGGTTCATGACACCCCATAATTCACAGTGCACATCAGACCAAAACCAAACCATGCAGTCCAAAGAACTCTCCTTAGACCTCTTGATCTAATAGTGTCGAATAGAAATAGATCTCGGCACGGTGATAAAACCGGAGCACTGTGGGCCTTGGAATTTTGGAACCAGCGTCTGGTCGGACTCGGTAACCGGGCTCGAAAGGCCTTGGTCAGGGAGGTGGCCAAGAACCCAATGGCTGCTCTAACGGAGCTTCAGAAGTGCTCTGCAGAGATGTGAGAACCTGCCATAAGGACACCCATCTCAGAAATGCTCCATCAACCAGGCCTTTACGGTATAGTGGCTGGACCTCTTCTGAGTGGAAGTCACTTCTGTGGAAAAGGCACTTAAAGGGCTCTCAGGACTGATGAGGCACAAATATAACACTTCGGACTGAACTCCAAGTGCTACATCTGTCAAAATCGGGTACTGCCGAATTGAGTGAAGAATGAATGCAGTGAGACAGAGAGGTCCTTGTTGAGACTCACACGACCTCACACTGGGCTTTAAGGTTCACTTTCAGCATGACGACGACCCAAAACATACAGCGTCCACTGAGTATAACATTTAAGTGCATTTTTTTAAACGAGTCATTCTTGCACTCCCATGATCCTTGTAGGTATGGGGTTGGCTAGGCTTACACTTTTGTCTAGCTAGCTCTGATGCATGTTATTGACTGAATACCATACTGAGAATAGTATATTTTTATTGAATTATTCTGATGAGCGATATCTACAAAGCACTGCCTTTCAAATGGCTGATTCCAGTGGGCAATTAATATTTGGTTAAACCTCCCAAATTCACATGCTCTCCTCGCCACAAATTACTCCCAAAGCATCAAAGATCCGTCTCCAGATTTGAGAGGAATGGCTTCTTTCAATAAGCGAGAGTTAAATTGAGCGACAGTTAGGGCGAAGTGAGTTTTCAGAGTCTCGTGTTTTCTCTCCCTCGCTGCAGGGTGGTGTTCAGGTGAGTTTCAGCGGAACACCCTGCAGTGATTTGGCCTGTATGCTTCTTGCATCAGGGACTTGATTTATCTATAATGCACATAAACCACTGGCTAACGTTATTCTTTGTATGCGGTTGATTATAAATTCATCACAGAATCGATAGTTGACAATAAAAGGCTAATTATGAAAATAACTTGACAGGGGCTTTAATAGGAGGAAGGTTTACTGGAACAATGAAAAAGTGACTTCCAGGAAAGTTTCTGTGAAATTGTGGATCAATTACACCACTGTGGAGCTGCCTGGTTACCGGCTGCTTCGTTGCTCTGATCGCGACTCACTTCTTGCTCCGTGACTGTTCTCACAACGTTCTGCTTGCTCAAATATTTCTTTATTATTTGCGAGGCTTTCTGGTCCTCCCCAACCCCCCCATGGGTTTCAGCCATCATTCTGGGAGGTGTTTATTTTCTACCAGGAAGCAGAGAGCCTACTGTCAACTGCGGTGCTAAATATAGAGACTTGATATCCATTCCTAAACTAGCACTCCATTCCTAAATTCATCCGAGGGGACTTCAACAACTGTAATCTTAGAAACCAGCTGCCAAAGTACATGCAGCTGGTCAGTTGTTCTACAAGGGCGGACCGAACACCGGGCCGTTTTCTACACCACAATTAAAGCAGCCTTCATGCTCTCTCTCGTGCCCGCCATAGCAATCAGATCATATAATGATGCAGATGCTCCCAAGCTACAACCCGAAATTGAAAGCTATCCAACCACTTCACACCACAGCCAGACGCCAGATCCTGGAGGCTGTGGGGTCCCCTCACGTCTGTCGGTTTCAACACTGAGGACCAGGTCTACTAAATCTGCAAAAACAAAATGTCAGGAAAGCTTCAGGAGTATCACCAGGAAAGCTAAAATGCTGCACTAACCAAGTGACCCGTGTTTTCGCCACCATATTCAACCATTCCTTGGAAACATGTACAGATCCAAACGACTTTAAAACATCAATGAGCTTTCCAGTTATCGAAACGATTGCTGCTCAGTCGCCCGTTCATGAAATCCTTTAAGCATGTGGTGTTATCGTTTTTGAAAAGGGACGCAAGTCCTCATCTGCATCCACTGCAGTTTGCCCATACGGCCTCTGGTAGATCCTGGACAATACTGGTAACTGTGCTCAAACCCTTTTACCACCTTCCTGGCAGATAGGAAACTATGTGCAGATCGTACCTATTCTGTCAGAGCCGCCATCAATGCCTCGATCACTACGATGCACATGGGCCACACCCAGTTGGGCTACCACGTGGTTTAAAAGCTTCCCATCTGGACCATATGCACAAAGAGAACTCGTCAGCAGTTCATCATCTGTCTGTGTGCTGTCTGCCTCATCAGCCGAGACTCATGACGTTTCTGACCTCTGCAAGGTTCACTTGTATGTTAAGAGATGACCCGAGGGCTACCAAAGTACCGAATGTAATTAGCATCAGCTCTCCTTTTACTCCAACCACCGGATCGAAACTGAACTCTACCTGCTAACTGCAGCCTTTTCTTCACCTGACCATGAATGAAATTGCAACTACAATTTTAAAAATCATTTTATATACACGATCGCTTTTTATATTGCAATCGCTTTACCGCACCGTTATGACGAAAAGAGAGCTGAGCCGGAAGGCAAAGCTCTCGATCTGCCGGGCAGTTTTCGTTCCTACCCTCACCTATGGTCATGAAGGCTGGGTAGCGACCGAGAGAACTAGATCGCGGGTACAAGCGGCTGAAATGGGTTTTGTCATTAGGGTGGCTGGCTTCTCCCTTAGAGATAGGGTGAGAAGCTCGGTTATCCGAGAGGAACTCAGAGTAGAGCCACTGCTCCTTTGCGTTGAAAGGAGCCAGTTGAGGTGGTTCGGGCACCTGGTAAGGATGCCCCCTGGACGCCTCCCTAGAGAGGTGTTCCAGGCACGTCCAGCTGGGAGGAGACCTCGGGGAAGACCCAGGACCAGGTGGAGAGATTATATCTCCACACTGGCCTGGGAACGCCTCTGGATCCCCCAGTCAGAGCTGGTTAATGTGGCTCGGGAAGGGGAAGTTTGAGGTCCACTGCTGGAGCCCTGTGACCTGATTAACGGATAAGCGGTTGAGGATGGATGGGTGGATTTTACGTACACCATTTTAGAGTAATAATATGATCGAGATAATCGTGAAGTGCTATGTTTGTTTAATTGACCCAGTGTTCCATTGCTATTACAATATAATTCACTCCCCTGCTTCTGGGGTTGGTGAAAGTGTAAACACCTCTCCCATGGTAAATCAGTACGTCAGTTGAAGACTAAGAAACAAACTGAAGGAGTTCAAATGTAGTTCACAAGCTTGTAAAGCTACCGAAGGTGTTGCCATAAAGCCAGAAAAGCATTTAACCTTTAATCGATGCGCTTTGTTTTGCCCGTACAGATGTATGCCTGGGAGATCTCGGATCAGCTCTTACAGATGAAGCAGGACGTCGAGTCGTGTTACTTTGCAGCGCAAACCATGAAAATGAAAATTCAGACATCCTTCTATGAGCTTCCCCAGGAGACACACCTTGCCCTGCGTGACTCTCTGCTCTCCCACATTCAGAACCTCAGAGACCTCTCGCCCATCATCATCACACAGGTAAGCTGTTCATCTCGCCGGCCCAACGCCGTACCAGTCGACTGAAAATAGTAGAGTTATGGGTGGAGTCTGTATTGATAGCACTGTTTTAAGCATTGCTAAACTATCCAATATGTGTTTTAAAAAAAATGTTATTTTTGTGCGCCCCCCCAAGCTCGCCCTGGCAATTGCTGATCTTGCACTGCAGATGGCGTCATGGAAAGGCTGTGTTCACACCCTCATAGAAAAGTAAGAATCCTCTGTTAATAAAGATTTGATCAGACAGTTGAACATTGACTAGTGTTGAAGAACCTCCGAAAATGCCGTTCTGTTGTGACAGTTAGGCTGCATACATCGGGGGTAACCCCTGATACTCACTGATAACAAGGGATAACATCTTTAAGTGTAGCTTCGTTATCTGACTCCAAGTATTCAGTCGCTTGATTGAATTCTGCGGGGTCAAAGGAGATTAGTTTATACGTGGATAAAAAGCGATGCGATTCAGTAATCGTAAGAGAAACCTTGTGTACGCAAGATATATTGAGCTGCTTTCTGTATCACTACCGCCATTTTACTTACCTCGAGAATCACAGTGTTGTTACGGTGGTGTAAGTTCACCCTAAAGCAACCGAGGTAAAGTGAAGGAGACTGTTGAACGTATGGTTTCTACAGTGCACGATGTTTCCCCTGACGCCCCTCCTTTTATCCTGTGCTCTTTAAAACACACTGCGATCTTTTCGACGGTATGTTATCTGTGCAACATGATTTAACAGGACTTTGGACTTGTGTTATAGGGACTTTGGGGACTGTCTGACCATAACACAGTTTTGTTTTTTTTTGTTTTTTTCATTCCTGTGTATAAAATAAAAAAAGTATAAGGATGTAAACAAATCTCCCAGGAACTGGTCTGCAGATTCGGCTTTAGCTTTGCAAGGCTGTTTTGATCGCACAAACTGGGAGGTTTTTGAAAACTCGTGTTCTGATCTTCATGAATTAACAGACGAGGATACGATTATCCCTCAAGAAACTTTACGAACATTTGCTAACACTAAACCTTGGATAACTAAATCTGTAAAGTCCCTGATGATTGAAGGAAATAAGGTATTTAATGTAGGTGTCTCGGAAGGGAAGCATGATTTGCAAAAACACAGTGTGAAATTAGGAGGGCCAAAAATAGGTATAAGGAGAAAGTAGAGGGGGATATTAGAAGAAATAGACTTGGCTCTGTCTGGGAGAGTATACATACTGTAACTGGATCTCAGAGTAAAAGTAATGGCCCCATCACACTGGTTGGTTGTCAGTCTGATCTAGAGTTGGCACAAGAATTGAGTACTTTTTATACTAGATTTGATGTGGATGATTTTCCTAGTGAAATGAATGTGCTTAGGACTGAGACTGCGTGTAATATGGAGTGTAAAGATTTTTAATCAGCAGGATGTTCGACAAGCTTTTAAAAAATAAACATCTGAATGGTGGATAGAGGCCATAGTCGTCATCCTACAGTTGTAAATGATTTTAGACCTGTTGCGCTGACATCATTGGTGATGAAATGTTTGGAGAAATCTGTCAGGGATGAACTTTTACTGAAAACTCCGACTCGTTTAGATCCGCTGCAGTCTGCTTACCAGTCCAGAAGGGGAGTTGAGGATGCCTGGGAGTAAAACCCACGTTACATTGATCCTTGTAGATTTTTCTTCAGCTGTTAACACTGTTCAGTCTCACGTTTTAATAAAGAAATGGTTTTCGGAGTTTAAAGTAGAATTTCAGATAGTGGGGTGGTTATTAGATTTTTTTTAAGTCGTAGTAAACAGCACCTTTTCAGACACTCTTACTGCGTCCACTGGATGTGGTCTCTTGTCCTTGTTCTACATTTCATATACTAATGACTGTGTGAGCAAACGCACAGATGGGTTCATTTAAAGATTTTGCTGATGATGCTGTTATTGTTAGTTTGCTGACTAAGGATGAGAAGTGAACGTAAAAAAGACCAGAGATAATGATAATGAGTCTTTATTGGTCACATATACAGTAGAGCACAGTGAAATCCTTTTCTTCACATACCCCAGCATGTCAGGAAGTTGGGGGTCAGAGTGCGGGGTCAGCCATGATACAGCGCCCCTGGAGCAGAGAGGGTTAAGGGCCGTGCTCAACGGCCCAACAGTGGCAGCTTGGCAGTGCTGGGGCTTGAACACCCGACCTTCTGATCAGTAACCCAGAGCCTTAACCGCTAAGCAACCACTGCCCCGGTAATTAAGTATGGTAATTAACTTTAGATCCAGTCCCTCGGCTCCTCAGCCAACTAGAGTGAAGGATGAAATGGTGGAATGGGGCAGCAGTATCTTGGGTGTGACACTTAGAATATCATCATAAATAACTGCAACGCTTCCTCGTCTGCCAGGTAGACGAGGGAGATGTATATAGTTGTATCCGGGGGCTAGCGTCATGTAATGTTACATACTCATTTGGTATTTTGTTGTAGTGTGTATGATGACATGATGGCTAATGATGATAACCCAAGTTTTTGTTAAACACAGTACATTAATTTCCTGATTAGTAACAGTTTTCAATAAGCACTTTAGTGGATGTAAGAGAGCAAATATTTAACAGTCCTAGCTTGAGATCAACAGTGCTGGCTGTGTATTCAGTATGATCTATTTAATGTTAATTAGGTTACTAAAACAAACTTTCTGAGTATGTCTACGTTTTTGTTCAGGTCATGAAACAGACACGGTCTCGATATTGTGTAACCTGTGCGACGACTCAGTGCAGCTAGCAGACTAGCATGCCGGAGGTGGGGGATTGCTATCTCTTCCTGAGGCACCCAGACTTTTCTCTACCGAAACTATGGTTCCCTTGCTCTCGTTAACCCTCTCTAGCATCCGCATGTGCTCTGCTAATGCTGTGCTCTTCTCCTTCAGAGAGCTAACTAATATAATAAATGATTAATAAAGCTGTTACTAATGACGGAGTAAGAACGGCTTAAACGTTCTGCACTCAACACACTGAACTAGCTGAATGTTTCCCATGTTGGATATTACGTGTACCTTGGTCGAGGATTTTGGGCAGATCAGATGTGGATGGCCTCCGCTTGCTGTCTTTAGCTGGAAAAAGAAAGCCCAAAAGCTTTCTTTGTGAAAACCAAAACGCGACAGAATGGGCAAGTGAAAAATACGACTGAAGAAAACGACTATTGATAAAAGCGCAAAATAAACGTTTTAAATCGTTTAAACACCAACACGGGTGAGAAACTCCCGGCAAACAATCCCAACGATCCCTGTGATCTGAGTGGAGGAAAACAGAACGTGCCTGTGTTAATTCAACACCTCAAATGGGCAATTAGCTCTTTCAGTGTTCATTTGTGTCCTACTGGACATGATTAAGCACTGTTTGATGTTGATTCAACACTGTGGATTTTACTGTGCTTGTGTGCACTGCCACTGTATATCACAGAGGTGTTTGAAAGCTACTGAAGTACTCATTAGCACGATCATGTGACCTGTGCGCTCTTTCCCTTCCAAAAGTATTGGAACGGAAAGGCAAAGTCTTCCGTGTAAATGCTATACAATGAAGATATTTGGGTTTGAGATTTACATCTAGATCTTTCAAACAACTTGACACCTTAGGTGGCAGAAGACCCAGTGTTTATATGAGCAAAAGTAATGGTTACAGATAGTCTTAAAGTAAATAGCTGTTTATTTGGTTGCAATAAGTGCATCAAGCAGGAGAGGACTGTGTTTTAACTCTGTGTTGTGCAGATTAGATTGGGACCTCTAGTGTTCAAACAGTGCAATTACAATCGATTCCTAATTTGTTGAACGCTGGTATTGCACACGTCTGTGATGCAGTATACGGTAGCATAAAGTAAATGATGATAACTAAAATGTTTGTTTGATCATTACCCAGTAGTCCAATTCCAGTTTGAGATGGGTAGATACCACCGAGTGAGGTGGCATGATGCAAGTCTATAAATGTGTTAAATAGGTGAAATGATCCCTTGTTTTCTCCTCTTTTCTCCTCTCCTCAGGTACAGTAATGATGTGACTTCAATGCCTTTTCTGATTGAAATCCTCACAGTGCTGCCGGAGGAAGTTCACAGCCGGTCTCTGAGGATAGGTGCTAACCGGCGGACGGAGATCATAGAGGACCTCGCTTACTATTCCACCACTGTGGTCACTCTGCTGGTGAGCCTCGCCCCTTTTCTCACGAGTCGTCTTTCATTACAGGTGCATCTCAAAAATTTGAACATCGTGGAAAAGTTCATTTTTCCCATAATTTTATTTCAAAAATTTAATTTAATCATCTCCATGGTTAAGGATTACAGCTCATGGAAATCAAAAATCCAGTAGCTCAAAATATTAGAATAAAGAATTTAATACAGAAATGTCGACCTGATAAAGTATGTTCATTTATGCACTGATACTCAGTCAGGGTTTTAATCCTTTTGTACGAATGACTGCATCAGTGTGGCGTGGCATGGAGGCGATCAGCCTGTGGCACTGCTGAGGTGTTCTGGAAGTCCAGGTTGCTTTGATAGCGGCCTTCAGCTCGTCTGTATTGTCGGGTCTGGTGTGTCTCATAGATTCTCTATGGGGTTCGGGTCAGGCGAGTCGGCTGGACAGTCAAGCACAGTAACACCATGGTCACAAACCAGTTAATAGAAGTTTTGGCACTGTGGGCAGGTGCAGAGTCCTGCTGGAAAAGAAAATCAGCATCTCCATAAAGCTCGTCAGCAGATAGAAGCATGAAGCTCTCTAAAATCTCCTGGTAGACGCTGCATCGACTCTCCACTTGAGAAAACACACTGGACCAACACCAGCAGATGACATGGCAACCCAAATCATCACTGACTGTGGTAACGTCACACTGGACTTCAAGCAGCTTGGATTCTGTTCCTCTCCACTCTTCCTCCAGACTCTGGAACCTTGATTTCCAAATCAAATGCAGCGTTTACTTTCATCTTCCCCGTGATTGTGTGTGTGTACTGAACCAGACTGAGAGATTAAAGCCTCAGGAAACCTTTGCAGGTGTTCTGAGTTAATTATCTAATTAGAGTCTTCTCAGGTCGACATTTCTGTATGATAAATTCTTTATTCCAATATTGAGATGCTGGATGTTTGATTTCCGTGAGCTGTAAGCCGTGTTCATCGAGATTAAAACAAAAAAGGCTCGAAATATTTCTCTCTATGTGTAATGAATCTCATATATGAAAGTTCCACTTTTTGAACAAAATTACAGGAAAAAATGTACTTTTCCATGATATTCAAAATTCTTGAGATGCACCTGTATATTGTGTGGCTCAGCAGTATTAGCGGTGATTACTTCAATAAGAAGACCCTTTCTGACCCTTTCTTTTGTTTAACAGAGATATTTGATTTATACACTTGTAATCGATGTTGCCAGAGTGCTATAATGTTTCAGAGTACACCGTTGTAATGACAACTCACTGCACTCTTACAGGCTTTTCTCTGAGAAATTATGTAGAAGTCGTCTTCGTACGTTTTGGGTTGTAGCCATCGAAATACTGGAACAGAATACCAGAAGCTGCTAAGTTGACATTTATTTAAAAAAAAAAAAAAAAAAAAAAACCTTGACACTTTTTCAGCTTTAGTGTTTGCAGCTGCATGAAAAACGGTGGTGCAATATTTATCCTTTCTTTGTAACCAGATGACATGCCTGGAGAAGTCTGGGAGTGACGAGAAGATGCTCATTAAAGTGTTCCGCTGCTTAGGCAGTTGGTTTAACCTGGGTGTGCTGGACAGCAACTTCATGGCAACTAATCAGCTGTTGGTGGTTCTATTCCAAGTGCTAGTAAGTGCTGCAGATCCGATGGCTTCATTTCATTTCCGGTGCTGTTTTTGAAGCTAATATTTGTGCCTCTCCTCTCAGCAAAGGGACGAGTCCCCCACTAACTTGCACGAAGCCGCGTCCGACTGCGTTTGTTCGGCCCTGTACGCCATCGAGAACGTAGACACGCACGTGGCTCTCGCCATGCAGCTGTTCCAGGGCGTTCTGACACTAGAAACAGCTTACCACATGGCCGTGGCCCGAGAGGACCTTGATAAGTAAAGCAACACACAGCATGCATCGTGCTCCATGCATACCGTTCGTTCATGAAATTGATGCGCTTTGGAGTGTGCTTGTGTAGCATGTAAAATTTCCGTGTAATCTCTCTTTTACACAAACACGTACAGGGTGCTGAATTACTGCCGGATTTTCACTGAGCTGTGCGAGACATTCATGGAAATTACTGTCAGGAGCCCGGGACACGGCATGGGTGATTTGCGCACGTTGGAGCTGCTGCTCATTTGCGCTGGACATCCTCAATATGAGGTTAGTGTTGCCTTTTTTCCTAGTAGGATTTTCACAAGCGTCCCGATTGCGAGTATATACTGTATACGTCTCATTTGCTAACAAGGTGGTGGAAATCTCCTTCAACTTCTGGTACCGACTCGGGGAGCACCTATACAAGACGAACGATCCAGCACTGCACGGTGTCTTCAAGCCCTATATCCAGAGACTACTGCACAGCCTGGCACGTCACTGCCAGCTGGATCCAGACCATGTGAGCGCCGTCCACCGTTGCAAACCGCACCTTTCTTCTTAACACTGCTCTCTGTGTAGTGTTTTTTTTTCCACCCGGAATAGTAAACCAACTTCAGTACACACTCTAATACAGTGCCATGTAGAACCACCTTTAGCAACAGTAACTTGCGCTTGTTGGAGGGGAAAATGACTACGCATTGAAATCGTGTTTCTGTTGTCATCCGAGGTTATTCGTTCGTGTATAGAAGTTGAAAATTGGTAACACAGTTGTTAAATTTGACACATTGAGTCGAGATACTCCTTGACCTTACAGCCCTCCTGTCTGTCTGCCTGTCTATTTAATCACACCTCTGTCTAATAGGAAGGAATCCCCGAAGACACGGATGACTTTGGAGAGTTCAGGCTGAGGGTTTCAGATCTCGTCAAGGATGTTATTTTCCTTGTCGGCTCAATGGAGTGTTTCTCACAGGTAGTAGCTTTTTTCTGTTCTTACTGAGGCGCATGTAGTCGTACACACACACACTACTGAGTATGGAAACCGGTTCTGTTTGTATAAGAAGCAGCGGAAATGCACGGTACACACCAGCAGTGTAGGCGCTTCACTATACATGTCTTTCTTTCGTTGCTTCCAAACAGTTTGCTAATATCAACATTGTGCTTAGCCGTTCATTTTAAATCTTGTCACTCAATAAACTAAATCCTGCAATTCTAAAACCACAACCTGTGTGTGTGCGTGCACTAGCTGTACTCAACTCTGAAAGACGGAAACCCACCCTGGGAAGTGACCGAGGCTGTGCTGTTCTTAATGGCTTCTATTGCCAAGAGTGTGGACCCGTGAGTGAGCTTTCCAATGTGGACCCGTGGTTCTTTACATATTTACATAACATGTTTCTTGCTTAAAGTGGAACACTGAACCCCCTGACGTTTGTGCACAGGGAGAACAACCCCACTCTGACAGAAGTGCTGGAACAGGTGGTGCTCCTTCCTCAGACGGTGCACATCGCTGTGCGCTACACCAGCATTGAGTTGGTGGGAGAGATGAGTGAGGTGATGGACCGCAACCCTCGCTTCTTAGGTAAGCACAGTCACTACAAAAAAGCAGCAATATTTCCAGACTACAGCAGAGACTAGCTGGGTTCATGTGCGGAAAAGGAGATCGATCAACATACACACTTTTTTTCTAGATATGGCTCCCCTTGGAAATGTGATAGCTGCACACACCTAGTAGTAGTAGTAGTAGTAGTAGTAGTAGTCCTGTTTTATACTTCCACAAGCTCATCAGTGCATCCTACTTCACCATAGGTACTCGACCTCATGCTTCAGTGCATGTGCTGGAGATAACACCCTGGATGCAATACCAGCCCTGAGTCTCTTCCTGTAAAGTCTTACAAGACACTCACAGAGGGCTTTGGTCAGCTCTTAGTCCACTTGCAGAACATTTTAAGCTCTTTGGATCTTTTTAGGTTCATGCATGTGGACTTTCCTCTTTAATTCAAACCACAGGTTCTCCTCAGGATCCAATCCAGAGACTGGGATTGATGAGTTTTCTGTAACGCTGTTGATTTGAAGTATGTTTGGCTCACCGTCTCGATGAAAAGATCTATGGCAGAGTCTGAACACCGTGGCAGAGGCAGCTGTGTTTGGGGCCGAAATGTCCTGGTGTTTAGCAGAATTCATGATGCTGTGGATCTGATATAGTATATCATTCTAATCAGAATTATTTTTTTTTCCTGTGATTGTGTGTCTGTGTGGATGGGACACAGATCCTGTGCTAGACTACCTAATGAAGGGGCTGCGGGAGAAGCCGTTGGCCTCGGTGGCAGCAAAGGCCATTCACAACATGTGCTCGGTGTGCCGGGAACACATGGCCCAGCACTTCCAAGGCCTGCTACACATCGCACGCTCGCTGGACTCCTTCGCTCTGAACACAGATGCTGCCATTGGCCTGCTCAAAGGTATTACCACCACTTTTATTGGTTATGGATGTTTTTTAAATCATGGATGCTTATGCAGCACAGGAATATTTTTTTCCTTATCTTTGGACCTCTCTCATCTGTCAGTCTGCCTGCTTCTCTCTCTCTCTCTCTCTCTCTCTTTCTCTCTTTCTCTCTCTCTTTCTCTCTCTTTCTCTCTCACTCTCTCTCTCTCTCTCTCTTTCTCTCACACTCTCTCTCTCACTCTCTCTCTCTCTTTCTCTCACTCTCTTTCTCTCACTCTCTCTCTCACTCTCTCTCTCTTTCTCTCACTCTCTCTCACTCTCTCTCACTCTCTCTCTTTCGCTCTCTCTCACTCTCTCTCTTTCTTCCTCTCTCTCTTTCTTTCTCTCTCTCTCTCTCTCTCTCTCTCTTTCTCACTCTCTCTCTCTCTCTCTCTCTCTCTCTATATATATATATATATATATATATATATATATATATATATATATATATATATATAATTTTGTATACACACACACACGAAAGTTTGTGGACATTGGGCCTCATTGATCACGCTGGATGCAAAAGGATTTATTCAGAAATCGTTCATAGTAGCATTTACGCAATAAATTTGGTGTTCATGAAAATCCTGTCATTTTTGGGGAAACTTTGTGCAAAAACAATCTTTAGTAATATTGTAATTACACCCCAGAGAAGATAAAATAAAATAAACGCATGTCCTGACCCCTTTAAATGGGCATTTAATGGTCATCACTCACAGTAAAACCAACCTATTTACTTAAGAATGCTATGATTATTTTCATTTCATTCCTTCATGAATTATTCTTGTATGTTGCTGCTGGGCAGATGCTATTTTGCTGTAAGTGTTTAGATTTTTACCATGCACTGGGTGAATACTTGTGTCACGCCACGCTACTAGCAGGTTATAGTCATGCTCAGTATGATTAGCTAGACATTAGCGTGACATTGAGGTCCCCAGCAGCACCTCTGTGCCTCAGAGGGTCCATCCCTGAGCAAACTACCATGCCTGTCGATACCTGTTTAGATTTGAAAGCTTAAAAAGACCTTTAAAGCAGTGACAACATTTTTTCCCAGAACTCTGTCATAAATGTCCTCAGGCCACCCACAGGTTCACTGTGCTTGATGGCTTAGCTCTGGAGATAGGTTAGGGATGGAGAAAAATGTAGCCTCTGAAGACCAGGCTGGGAACAATGATCTATACGTTTAGGATACCGTCCTCGTTGGAGTTCTTTTTTATTTACTTATTAAGTAGTGAAGGGCTGTTAATAGCGCTGACCGTAGATAATGTAAGTGTTTTTTCTGCTTTCTCTCAGGCACAGCGCTGGTGCTGGCACGGCTTCCGCTGGAGAAGATAGCAGAGTGTCTCAGTGATTTGTGCTCTGTTCAGGTCATGGCCCTGAAGAAGGTGGGTGTGTGGGTGTCAGCATGTGAAAACTTCACAAGTTAACCAGTTAAAGTTTTACCGTTCCACTTTGATGACACAGGGTTTTTTCCCAGTGATTATTCTTTCTCTCTCTCCATCTCTCATTTCATCATCACTATTATTGGCTTTTAATAAAGTGACGGTCAAATTACACAGAGGAATCTTTACTCACCTGGACGAACCGGGCAGTATTCCTCCTCGTCCCCTTTCTACAGGGAGGGGGTTTCTAAAACCTAAATGCTGCTCACTCTTTACTCAACTAATATCATGGTCTTTTCTTTTTAACACGAACGTACAAGAATTTCTTTCAGGATCAATAAAGTTCATCTTATCATTTGTGTGTGTGTGTGTGTGTGTGTGTGTGTGTGTGTATGTATGTCTTTAGCTGCTGTCTCAGGAGTCCAGTAATGGAAAATCATCAGACCCTACAGTATGGCTAGATAGACTGGCAGTAATCTTCAGGTAAGTCCTCAACACACACACACACACACACACACACACACACACACACACACAGCCACTCCTACCATCAGCTATCCACTGTAGTTCTCTGACGATGTTTTTATTTTATGGCCGCGCTGTATGTTTTTTGAACATGTTTATGAACAGGGTGCAGTTTAATACAGATAATTTTTTATAACCCTATCTTGAATTACTCTACAGGTTAATCTCAACATACTGTTTCTTTTGTCTCCACTCGTTTCCTGCTGTTTAGACACACAAATCCTTTTGTAGAGAATGGACAAATGCACCCTTGTCAAAAAGTCATCCAGGAGGTAAAAACACACACTCACACACATGTACACACACGCTGTATATTTCTTGTTGAGGACCAGTTCTGCCAAAGTAAAAATAAATATATCCTCAAATAAATTCATTAAATATCTATTTAACAAAGGGGGAGGGGGAGGGGGGGGGAGAAGAATAAAGAAATAAAACAATAAATAATATAAAAATAGAACAGATGAAAATAGAATATAAAAAATAGATGAATATAAAATAGTGTAAAATTAAAGTATATGTACATGGGTAAATAAAAGTAAATACAGAAATAGAAAAATTATATAAAAAAAAATATTTTCAATTTTGTTTTGGCAGAATTTGTTCTTCATATAGACACCTGGTAATTTTAGAATAAGGTATAGTTGATTTATTATTATTATTATTATTATTATGTCTACCCTCAGATCTGGCCAGTGTTGTCAGAAACGTTAAACGCACACCAGGCAGATAACCGCATTGTGGAGCGCTGCTGCCGCTGCCTGAGGTTCGCCGTGCGCTGCGTGGGCAAGGGCTCGGCTGCGCTGCTACAGCCCCTCGTCACACAGGTCTGTGTGTCTGTGTTCTGGGTGTTCCGCGTCCCTGTATGTCATGTACACGTGTTCAGATAAGTGGCGTACTGATTAGTGGTCAAACAGCTGTCTAGACAGTTCATAACGTGGATCAGTAAACTGAAACCACACATTCAGTAATATACAGATAAAAAAACAACGTGTTCTACAGTGTGCCCTTGAGAAAGGTCAGGTCAGCAGCTTGACTTGTGCACAGGCTGTATTCATGTTTGTGTTGGGTGAGAGTTCAGAACTGTCTTTGTGTTGAGTAAGAATGTTTTTGTGTTTGACACAGCTCTGTGCTGTTTCAGATGGTGAGTGTGTACCAGGTGTACCCACACTCATGCTTCCTGTACTTGGGCAGCATCCTGGTGGATGAGTATGGCATGGAGGAGGGCTGTAGGCAAGGCCTGCTGGACATGCTACAGGTGCTACACACACCTCACACGCATACAAAACTCTCTGTCGGCTGGAACAACACACAACTATGAATGCTTCAAGTGTGACGACCTCGCCAAAATCGTCCTTATATTAAACTATGTTAATGAGTGCACGTGTTTTGTTGGTTTAATGTCAGCGGACAGGGTGACTACACGTTATCGTCCGGTTCTGGTTGAGAGTCATTGTAAAGGCTTAACTGGTAATATATTTGTCATTGTGTCTTCCACAGGCTCTCTGCATGCCCACGTTTCAGTTGCTGGAGCAGCCCAACGGCCTCCGCAACCACCCTGACACCGTCGACGATCTGTTCAGACTCGCTACGAGGTACTCCTCGTGTGCAACTGTTCTGTAAACGTTTACATCCGATCCGCCTTTCTATAAGTTCAGAACAAGGGATCATTAGCACCAAGTTTATTGTAGTGTCAGAGATTTAAAAACATACTGATAATGTTCAGCAGTTGTTGGGTCATGTTTAAAAAAATAAAATCATTTAAAGTAGGAAAATTCAATAGCACGGATTGACCCCAAAATATTGTGTGTTTAAACGATATTCATCGTGAGTGACGTGTGGTTTATACACCACCAGTGAGACAATTTTATTAGTAATGAACATGAAAAAGGCTCGAATATTGCTAGCCAGCCACTTAGATCTGATTTCAGATACGGGATCCATCATTATTCTTTCGCAGTATGAAGGTGCATATTTTCAGTCTTTGTTTCTCTTCTCAGGTTTATCCAGCGCAGCCCCGTCACATTGCTAAGCAGCAGTATCATTGTCCACATCATCCAGTGCGCCATCGCGGCCACGACGCTGGACCACCGAGACGCCAACTGCAGTGTCATGAAGTTTGTCAGAGACCTCATTCACACGGGTGTCTCCAACGACGTAAGTGTACAACAAAAGTCGAATGGAAAATGTCGAGCCTGTTGTTGAATGGAAAAGACTACTTTTAAAGCATCCCCCTTTTGTTTTACTTTAAGTAATGTTCTCTCTGTCCTCCACTCTTAGCACGAGGACGACTTTGAGGTGCGGAAACGTCTGATCGCTCAGGCCATGCAGCAGCACGGGCAACAGCTAGTAACACAGCTGATACACACCTGCTGTTTCTGCCTGCCTTCATACACACTGCCTGACGTGGCTGAAGTGCTCTGGGAGATCATGGTGTTTGACCGACCGGTACGGCTCTTCAAAGAAAAAAATCATCTTTCTCATCGATTTAAAGCGCCACTTGGTCTATATTAAACTAGAAATCCAAGCTTTTGTAATAAAGGTTACATTCAAATAAAAAAGGTCCCCTCCATCACAGTCACTGCGTGTCGTTATATTAACAAATTACTGAGAAGTAGTGTTCATCACCCATATTCTTCCACATATGGGTCTTGTGTTTTGGCCATATGGTGTATAACATGGTTACTGATAATGACCGAGTTCTCTATTATTCCCTTTCACACAAACACAAACAGAAATCCCGCACTGTAGAGCCCTGAGCTTGACTCCATGACTCTTTCTGTCCTTGTCCAGGTATTTTGCCGCTGGTTAGAGGTGGCACTAAAAGGCCTTCCCAAGGAGATGTCCGGAGGAGCTGTAACAGTCACTCACAAGCAGCTAACAGACTTCCACAAACAGATCACGAGGTGAGTTTAATCCCTAGCCACCCGTGTCATGCTTGCTGGTTCATGTGCTGAATAAACGTTTTAACTGAACTACCTTCTTTCTTGTTTATGTTCAGTGCGGAGGAGTGTAAGCAGGTGTGCTGGGCAGTGAGGGAGTTCACCAGGCTTTACCGATAGCTGGGTTCACAAGCCTGTGCTTCAGAGACAGGTACGAGAAAGCCGAACCCTTTTTATTATAATAACCGTATGTACGGTGTTTATTTTTGAAATGTGTTCGTGTTCAAATTCTCATTTTTCTCCCTTTTCAGGTCAAATCTTGCGTTTGTAAACATCAAAATGACGACAGAGAGGCTCTAAATTGGCTGCTTGTTGAAAAATTAAAGAGATTCTTGGGACTAAGCACCACGGAGAGCCAGTGCGACACAGTGCAGCTTCGGAGTGAAAGGAAATGCTTTCAGGGAGCGAAAAAAAAGTCCATTCCCTTCCTTTGCTCGCTTGCTAAGCACACTGCTGCTATAGCTACAACAAGTAATCTTGTTAAAGAGCGCAAGAAAGTGTACACCCATATTCAGCCAAAACAAAACAAAAAAAAATAATAAAACAAGAATGTGCCTGGTTGCAACTCATAACGCATTGTAGAAAAAAAAAAAATAGACTTTAGACATTTTTTAAACAGAAATGGAGAGATTTATTTTCATGGACGTGTCTTTATGAATCAGCTTGTTTGCTGTCACACTATCATAAAATGAAAAATGTGGATACTCGCGGACATATGTCGGTGGAAGGGGAATACTGGGAGATTCGAACGATCTTTTTAACATTGGCGGACTTTTACCATCGTGAATGAGTGACCGATTGGATTAACAGAAATATATACGTTTTGTTCTTCCACACTTTTTGGGCATAGCGAGAAGCACAACCCATCGGCAATGTGTAGCCATCTCATGAACAATAAAATCAAATTGGCCGTGAGGAAAGACCTTGTATGAGAATCATTTCAACCTCCGTACGGAATTCTACCCCTTTAGCGTTTCTCTCCTTTTCTCCCTGTCTGAACCTGTTTGACCCGATTTAATTTTAACAGAGCCGCTTGTTCAGGCGCGTGTACCTGCGCACGACGTCTGCTGACCACTCACTACAAGTATTTCCTTCCGAATGGGTGTCCGAGTTCTGTCCCAGATCTGTCAGCAGTACAAGCCTCCTCCATAGTTGTCTTCGCTGGTGTAATTTTTGAAACAATGGCCATTATTCAGGTGTGGTAAGTTTACATTCATGTAATGTGCGCTCGACGATAAGGAGAAATTAAAGCTCTATCAGGAGAGTCATGTCTGATGTTTTGGGTTTGTTGTTTTGTTTTGTTTTTTTAAAACAAAGCCACATTAGGAATGCAGATGCTTTAAGCAAACTTAAAATCCTTAAGGAAGAACATTTATTATTCGATGTTTGATCTCTGATGGTTAATTCAGTTAATTTCAGGTATATTTCTATGACATTAACAATAGACATTGTCGCAAAGTTGCTTTAAAGATAAATTGAGATGTAGGTTTGGATCCCCTAATGATGACGGCAACATGAGGAAGAAACCGTGAGAAGAACCAGGCTCAAAAGGGAACCCGTCCTCCCTAGGGTGACACCGAGCAGTCCGAGAGCAAAGGGTTCAAAAACGGAACTACAATAAAAATGTATTGACCCGTACGGACTGGAGCGTGATGGTATGTTATCAATAGTGCTACTACAAGTGGTGCTCAACGGAAATGGAAAATTGTGATGTTTTTCCATTAGAACCGTTGAAGATTGTATTGAGTTTAAAGAAGCTGAATCAGTTTGAGATTACCCGCTGCAGGAGGAGGAGTGTAACGGCTGGTCTTTAGTGTACGCAGGTGAGGTTAGTCGTGCGCTCCGAGCCGAAGAAAGAGAGCCTAGCAGGAGTGGAGTGTAAAGACAGGTTAGACAGGTCAGGAGGAAGGAGATGTCACGGTCATTACAGTGTCATATGACTGAACAGGGTTTTTTTTCTTTAATGGCGTCCTCCCTGTTTTATACAGAGATGTTACGCAAACGCTCATGCTGAGCTGTCTAGGTTGTTTTTATTGCCATTCCTTCTGTCCATCCCTCAATCCGCCGTCCGTCTGCCTGAGATCATCAGCAGCACAGTATCTCAAGAAAGAGTGGTTTGTATTCTCTATATGGAGTTATCATTGTGACCAGTAGAGGAACTGATTAGGGGGTTTTTTGGAACAGGGTTAAGGTCACAGCAAGGTGAAATGATTTTGAGTTGTATATTTAAGGGTATTTCAGGCGTATACATTTGTAAAGTGTAAGAAAGAAGGACTAGGCTTGTTTGCTGTTGGTGTGGAGTTCTGCGTGGTTATTTGTGTGTTTGCTTTGTATTTTCCATTTCACCCACACCAGTTTAAATACCTCTGTTCTACGGTAAGGTACAAGCATGCTATTTTAATCATTTTCAATGGAACTGTAATTATTCATGTGTTTTATTTTATATGCATATTAACATCGTTAATAAGCAAGTCTGATCAATTACATTGCGTGGCCAAATGTTTTTGGACACCTGACCGTCTCACGCACATCTGTGCTTGTTGAACATCCCATTCCAGAGTTAGTCCCTGATAGCTGTTGGGGATTTGTGTTCCTCCAGCTGCAAGAGCATTCGTGATGTTGGTATGCTGAGGAGGCTCCAGTTCATCCCAGAGGTGTTCAGTGGGGTTGAGCTCAAGGGTCTGTACGGGACACTCGAGTTCTTCCACCCTTAACACATCGTGTCGTCATGGAGATCGCTTTGTGTACAGGGACAGTATCATGCTGGAACAGGTCTGGGCCTCTTAGTTCCAGTGAAGGGGAATTATAATGTTACAGTGTACAAACACATTCCATACATTTTGGGGAAGAAACACATGTGGGTGTGACGGTCAGGTGGCATACTTTTGGCCAAGTAGTGTAGATGGCCAGTGGTGTCCACTATAAACATCAGCTCTTGACTTGTTGGTTAGAAGCATTAGCTTACTTACTTGCTTACTGTGTCACATTAGACACCAGATAGAAAGCTTGCCAGAAAAGTCAGGACGTCTTTTTGGGAATTAGAAGAGTTAAATAATGGTATTTTCTGCAAATTTATATAATTTGTATAACACATGTTTTATATGAAAATGACTTTTTTCCCAGCAGCCTGTTTGGTTTTTCAGGGGTTTCCAATGTTTTCAGGGCTCAGTTGTAGAGTCCACATTAATGTAAAAAACCAAAAAAAATCTTGGTCTATTTCCAGTCTTGAGCTGCCCCATTCTTGGCTGACAGGAGAGGGACCCGATGTGGTCTTCTCCTGTTGTAGCCCATCCACCTGAAGATTAGACTCGATAGTCTCATTTGGTATGAAATCTGGTATTCCACAAATTTGTATCTGTCTTGTAATTGATGACCTTGTTGCTTAAATCACATGGCTACCATTGGGCATTCATCTTTCAGTAGGCATTTGATGGGGTCAGCAATGAATGGGGTAGGTAGAGACCCACTAGTACAACCCCTGGAAAACATCATGGAATCACCACACTCGGAGGACGTCCGCGCGGCTTTTTTACTTCGTAGCAAATAAACAAATCGCAGATATGACGTAAAACACTTTTTGTTTAACAGCTGGACATTTTGGCTTCACTGAATATACCTCAAACAAATACAATTATTTTCATTAATGGCATATTTATTTCCAAATCAAGTAGAGGGGAAAAAATGGAATCCCCTTGTAATTTGCTTTTCTAAAACAAGTACCAGCACAAGTCTAAAAAATGCAAATGAGTCTGCAGTTAAGAGACTGCTCGCATTCCTTAACCTTGGACTTTTTCAAAGGAAACATGGCCCCAACAAGAAAGTCGTCCGTTGAAACAGTGGAAAGGATTGTAAAACTCCCTCGAGAAGGAAATCCGACACGGAGTGTGGCAAAAGATGTCGGTTGTTCCCAGTCCGCTGTGTCTAAATTTTGGTGCAAGTATAAACAAAATGGGAAGGTTATAAAAGGAAAACATACGGGTCGACGAGGAAGACGTCAGAGCGTCAGGAAAATAGAAAATGCACAACAAAACAAATGAAAAACAAATGGGTGGAAGCAGGAGTCAGTGTTCATGACAGAACTGTAAGAAATCGTCTGAATGGAATGGGGTTTACGTATAGAAAAGCCGAATGAAAACCAGGTTGCAGTGGGTTAAAGAGGAGCAGTCATGGAGTGTGGAGGATTGGAGGAAAGTGATGTTCAGTGATGAGTCACGAATCTGCACTGGCCAAGGAGATGATGCTGGAACTTTTGTCTGGTGGTGTTCTAATGAAACATATGAAGATGACTGTCTGAAGAAAACAAGCACATTTCCCCACTCATTTATGACGTGGAGTTGCATGTCCGGTAAAACAGTCTCCTGAGACCTCACTGCACGGGTGTACACTGAAATTTTGGACCCTTTTCTCATTCCATCCATAGAAAATAGGTTTACTGGTGATGAAGTCATTGTTCAGGATGATGATGATGCAAAGCTTTTCTTCTCAATGCCAGCAAACAGTCCAGACATCAATCCCACCGTCATTGACCAATTTTTTACATTTCCACCATAAATTTTCAGTTGGTCCTGCTAAGCTGATCTGTCCACTGCTATTCCAGGAAGTTGGAACCAGCTTGATGGAGAACATTGTTGAATATAAGTCCATGCTTCAAGGGGGGGGAAAAAAGCCAGAGGAGGAGCAACAAAGTACTAGTTATGGTGGTGGTGGTGATGATGATTCCATAATTTTTTCCTCTACTTGATCCGGAAAAAAAATACGGCATTAATGAAAATCATTTAATTTGTTTGAGGTATGTTTCCTGAAGCCAGAATGTTCAGCTATTAAACAAAACTTGTTTTGATGGGTGAGCATCCTCTAAGTGTGGTGACTCAGATTTCCCACAGGGGGTCGCTATTCATGGTTTTGCACTTAAGAATAATAAGCATTTCTCATGTTGATGTGTCCAGTGAAGGCTTTTGTGCCATTTAGCCCCGCCCACTCACATTTGCAAAGCAGTGTGTAACCCTATTGCTATCGGATTTCTGTTATGTTTTATTACAAGTGATTGCAAAACGGTGAAGTGTAAAACTTTTATACAATTGATAGCGTCTTTTATTAATCGTAACTTGTGCAACACAAAGCAATGTGCAACAGTATTGTTATAGAATTTTATAATGTTTTTATTAGTAGTTTCTGCACAATGCACAACAGTATTGTCTGATTTATATTCAGCTTTATAATTAGGGGTCTATGCGCAGAGGTGCTGGAACCATGTTGTTTTTTCTCCTTCTCCACTGAAACCCTGAAAGACAAGCAAGTTAGGCCCAATCGGCCTTATGGTGGCACTATAGGGCAAGCATATATTTTTAGGTCCATATCTAATGAACAATGAGCCCTTTTTCCACTCATTCTTTTGGTTGTTCTAAACAAAACATCCTCAGGAAATGTTCACCTTTGCCACGCATATTTATCTGATAATCTGCATAGTATGTGAAACATGCTTTTGTGAGCTAGTCATAGGATGTTTGACCTATCTTCACAACCTTGTCTCCTACTCATCATAGGAATGTGAAACTCAAAATTAATCGGAAACATGTTGACGTTTGTAAATAATACGGCTGCCACAGGTCAATCAGTTCTAATGAGGGGAAGCCTAATTTACTCACAGCTGTAACTCAATTCATTTTTATTTGTATAGTACATTTAATAATGGACATGGTCATAAAGCAGTTTTACAGAAATATATCAATTCCAGATATAAATTTATTTATCCCTAATGAGCAAGCAAGAGGCGATGGTGGTGAGGGAAAAACGACATGAGGAAGAAACCAGACTCAAAAGAGAATCCATGCTCATCTGGGTGACACCAGATTGTGCAATTGTAAATAATTTCCCTTCTCTAACTGTATTATATTGTCAAAAGTGCAATTGTGTAACCAGGAACTCATGAGTAACTTATGAATATAAGCATCAGAGGCATTTCTGAATGCGTTAGTTTAACATGAATTGTATTTTGTTGAAGTTTTGTTAAATGACTGAGACTTGAGTGCTAAAGTGTTCATAGCGAATGCACTCCTAAGCCATCATAGTAAAACTGTTTGTAGCAATTGCCATCATCATGGTTTCTTTGTGGGACCATCCACAGTAATCTCATTGATCTTTAGGCTGCACCATGTGGGGCCGTCCTAATCAGCAGCGAGTGATTTTTAGGTGATGAGAACTCCAATCAGAATTTGGGCATCAGGATGGATCAGACAGGTCCGGAGAGCAGGACGGGTCAGGGTCACTTGTATCTCAGGAGTAGCATGCATAGCGAGAGAGAGAGCGAGAGAGAGAGACACACATTAATAGGTATGCTAATTGTCACGTAATGGTAAAGGAAATGTACATTGTGTGCAGAGTGCAAGCAGGGACTCCGGCAAGACTAGCTATGACTGCATAACTGAAAAGGAGAGCCAGAAGGTAACACTGTCATGAGGGAGCCCTGGGACATAAAGTGGCCAGCCACTCCACCATCAACACACCTGGGTGAACATGTGGTTGAACATGTGGTTGGTACCTCACTATTCGAGGTACCAACAAATAGCCTGCACCTTTTGATCCAAGTAGCCGAGGCGGATCATAATAGACTAGATCGGGGTGATGTGGTGGTATCTTCTGGTTCTAGTTAGGACTCTAGCAGCTGCATTCTGGACTAACTGGAGTTTGTTTATGCTCCTACTGGAACATCCAGACAGTAAGGCATTACAGTAATCTAGTCTAGAGGTGACGAAAGCATGAACTAATATTTCTGCATCATGTAGTGACAATATATTTCTTATCTTAGCAATATTTCTGAGACGAAAGAAGGCTATCCTAGTAATATTATCTACATGAGCATCAAATGATAGACTGGAGTCAATAATCACTCCAAGGTCTTTTACTGCTGCACATGATGAAACAGAAAGAACATCCAGAGTTACTGTGAGATCAGAAAGGTCACTTCTAGCTACACATGGTCCTAGTACAAGTTCTTCTGTCTTATCTGAATGAAGTAAAAGGAAGTTAATAATCATCCAACGTCTAATGTCCTTTACACATTCCTCAACTTTACTAAGCTGCTGTCTGTCCTCTGGCTTCGCTGAAACATACAGCTGTGTATCATCAGCATAACAGTGGAAGCTAATTCCATGTTTACGAATAATTTGACCTAGAGGTAGCATATATAAAGTAAAAAGCAGTGGGCCTAAAACAGAACCTTGTGGAACACCAAATTTAACCTCGGTATGCGTGGAGAAGTCTCCATTTACATCTACGAACTGATAACGATCAGTTAAATAAGACCTGAGCCAGGAGAGGACTGTTCCCTTAATGCCAACAACATTTTCTAATCTATCAAGGAGAGTAGTGTGATCTATAGTATCAAAAACTGCACTAAGGTAAAGTAACACAAGCAGCGAGACACAACCCTGATCAGAGTCCAGTAGTAGGTCATTTACTACTTTAACCAGCGCTGTCTCTGTGCTATGATGAGGCCTAAATCCTGACTGATACATTTCATGAATGTTGTTCCTATGTAAGTACGAGCATAGCTGCTGTGCTAAGATCTTGGAGATAAAGGAAAGATTTGATATTGACCTATAGTTGGACGACTAACAGAGGTTGAGGTCAGGTTTTTTAATTAGGAGTTTAATTACTGCTAGTGTAAGTGATTTAGATACATAGCCAGTGCTAAAGGAAAAATGTATTATTTTTAGAAGAGGTTCAGTTCCTTCTGGAATTATCTGTTTGAAGAAACGTATAGGTAAGGGATTTAGTATACAAGTTGATGATTTTGATGAAGAAATTTGTGAAATGAATTTGGTCTCTTGAAGGGGAATAAACCATTCTAATCGCTCACCTGATATATTGTTATCTACAGGGTTAGTTAGCAGATCGTCTGGATTTAAATTAATAGTCTGATTTTTTTTGCCTGATATTTTCAATTTTGTCATCACTACTAAATATTGATGGTGTGCATGTTTCTGTGGTGGTCTTATTCCTAGTTAACTTTACAGTATTAAAGAAGAATCTAGGATTATTTTTCTTCTAATAGGGTGGAGAAATATATTGATGAGGGACGCAGTGGCTTAGTGGTTAGCACGTTGGCCTCACACCTCTGGTGTTGGGGTTTGATTTTTCAGTGTGTGGAGTTTGCATGTTCTCCCAATACTTCATGGGTTTTCTCTGGGTACTCATGTTTCCTCCCCCAATCCAAAGACATGCGTAGGCTGATTGGCATATCTGAATTATCTGTAGTGTGTGAATGGGTGTGTGTGTGAGAGCGATTGTGCCTTGCAATGAGTTGGCACCCCATCCAGCGTGTTCTCCGCCTTGTGCCCCGAGTTCCCGGGTCCCCATGACCCTTTCTAGGATAAGCAGTACAGAAAATGGATGGCTGCAGATATGTTGATCTCGCAGCACTAAGATCTTTTCTACAGTTCATGAGGCTCTCCTTCCATGCTGTTTGAAATAATTCCAATGTAATTTGATGCCATTTACATTTAATGTACGTTTGACGCGGTAGTGTGGCGAGGTGCAAATATTATGATCGGTACACAGTCTAAACGAGATGAGAGAATGGTCTGAGATAGCTTCAGACGGCAGAAATGTACTGTATTGTTTATATTTAATCCGTATGTTAGTATCAGGTCAAGAGTGTGACCAGCACTATGAGTGGGTCCTATTACATTCTGATTAACCTCTACTGAATCTAAAATGGACACAAGCGCTGTTCTCAGAGGGTCTTCCTGTTTATCAAAATGAATATTAAAATCACCAACAATTTAAGCTTTGTCTAAAGAAACAGCCAGGTCCGACATGAAATCTTCAAATTCAGCAAGGAATTCGGAGTATGGCCCTGCGGGTCTGTAAATAATAATTAGCGGAATCGACTCGGTAGACTTAGTTGGCTACGCATGTTATACTAGTGTGAAGAAATTCAAAGGAGTTGAATTTATGACTAGGTTTTTGTGTGATGCCTAAATCATCATTACAAATGAATGAGACACCATTTGGTTTAATCCATATTTCTGTTGTCCATAGAGGACAAAAATGTCCATGTCCAAAAACTGTCATAAACATATATATATGAATACTGTTTCCACTTTCACTGATGTCGCATCAGTTCTAATTATAATTACCAAACATTCATTCATGTTCAGAGTTTTAACCCTTTACATGCTGGTTTCTGTACATAATGCGAAAATCTTCAAAGCTCAGTAACCTTCTTTGATGATATAATTTCTTTCTTTCAAACTGTTCACACACACACACACACGCACAAAGTTTTCAGTACACACATACAAACCACAACTCTGATATCCATACAAACACACTCACACAGTTATAGCTGCATCATTTATTCAGCTGGTCTGCAGTGCTCTATACAGCAGAATCAGGGGGAGGGGGAAGAAAAGCATGGATTTTCCCCATAGGCTAAACCTGAGAAAATACTACCCATTTCACGTTTTGAAACCTTGTCAACAAAATAATTAAAAGCCTATTAACATAGAACGTGTGATTTTATGCTTAAATGTCATGGGGATTAAATCTTGCAGTTTGAACGGGTTTCAATGGGGACATTTTTGTCTTTTAAGTCCTGAGTGTAACTATTTTGTGTACCTAGTTTAAAATAGATTTAAAATAGTAACCAGGAGCCTTAACCGTCAAGCCACCACTGCCCCTGTTGTTTTTGGAGCACCACCTGGACATTCAGCAGTTCACCAGAGCGTGCTACTGCGTCGGACATCGCCTGAGCTAATTTACATACCTCTACAATGTTACTCTTAGTGAACTCTGACTGATGGAGGCGTATATCATTAGCTCCTATGTGAAAATCTTCTTTCAGGTTTCTCAGTGGGTGCTTCACTGGAACTCATGATTCAGAAAAAAAAACTTCATAGTCATTTTTTAAAAACTAACGTTCAGAAACCGGGTGGGGGTGGATGAGTACACCCTACCTATTCCACAATCATTAAGAGAGTAATTAGCAGCCAGGCGTTACTAATGAAATGCACAAGAGTAGTTAATCATCAACAAGTGTGACTACCTCTATAAAATTTTTGACAAGCTCCTTTTCTGGAGCACTCAGGTGTGTGTTTAGATCATTCCAAGAAGAAAGGACGTAACCCATGACCTCAGAGAAGCAGTTGTTGGGTTATAAGGCCATCTCCAAACAATTTGAAATTCATCATTCTACAGTGAGAGAATCGTCCCAGGAGTGAGTGGACATCCCAGCAAATCCACACCAAGGTCAGATCATTTAATGCTGAGATATAAAGTAAAACCCAAGAATGGCTAAAGAAGAAACATCATTGAACTGAAGCAATGTTGTAAAGATTAGTGGGCCAAAATTTCTCAAAATGCCGTGAGAGACTGATAAACTACTACAGAAAAACATTTACTTCAAATTATTGTAGAAGTATACATGTTACTGAATTATGGGCTGTACTTATTTTTCCCACCTGATTTCTGAATGTTGGTTTACTTTTTAGAGGGGTAAAAATGACTACATATAGAAACTTCTTGTTGTTGTTGTCACCTGAGATTTTGTGTTTATTTATAGAAGTTGGTGAGGACCTCATAATTGTTATTTAGTCTCTGATGAATAAAAACATAGAATTGAAGAAGGGTGTACTTTCTTTTTCCCATTACTGTAAATGTAGAGGTACCACAAAGTATCAGATTAATTTTTTTAAAAATCCCTTCCTGAGATGTTTTTTGTTTGCCTTTACCTCTCTGGTACATGTAACTCACATTTCAAATTCATAAGAAGTGTGCACAGTAAAAAATGTTTTGTATTGTCTTTACCGTTGTATCAAGAATTTATTACTGTATGATTAAGCTTACGATTAAACCCACAGTAACTATAGACAGCAGGTTAAATAATTCTGCAGGGTTTCATGGTTAAGCACAAGCACACCAATCCCATATAGGATCTAAATCTAGGCCAAGAACAACGATATGCTGGCTCTCGCAATCCAAAATAGGAAACTGTGTTGGCTTAACAGAGCCTGTTAAACACACTTAAAGAGCTGCTACTTTTCAGGCTGCTAGGTTCAGCTTTGAAATGTTACAATTTTAAACAGATAAACATTGAAAGATTAAAATACTATCATGTTAACTGTGAACAGTTTAAAAGATTCAAAGACTTTAATGCTTCAAATGCTTTAAAGGATATATATCGAGTTCAAGTTCATGTGTTTTTAATGTCATTTCATCCATACACAGCTGGTACAGTACACAGTGAAACAAAACAACGTTCCTCCAAGATCACGGTGCTACATAAAACAACGCACTAACCACAGGAGACGACACGGAACTAAATAAGACCTACACGTTTTTACATAAAGTGAACGTGCAGACGTGTGCTAACAACACAGGACAGTAACTACTAAAACAGGACATGAGGCACAGTAAGTGACAGCGTAGGGCCGAGCAGTACACAGTTTTAGTGGGGAAATGTCTGATATAACAGGTAGTGCGGTGTGGAAGTGTCTGATATAACAGGTAGCGCGGTGGGGAAGCGTCTGATGGAACAGGTAGCGCGGTGTGGAAGTGTCTGATATAACAGGTAGCGCGGTGGGGAAGCGTCTGATATAACGGGTAGCGCGGTGGGGAAGCGTCTGATATAACGGGTAGCGCGGTGGGGAAGCGTCTGATATAACGGGTAGCGCGGTGGGGAAGCGTCTGATATAACGGGTAGAGCGGTGGGGAAGCGTCTGATATAACGGGTAGCGCGGTGGGGAAGCGTCTGATATAACGGGTAGCGCGGTGGGGAAGCGTCTGATGGAACAGGTAGCGCGGTGTGGAAGTGTCTGATATAACGGGTAGCGCGGTGGGGAAGCGTCTGATATAACGGGTAGCGCGGTGGGGAAGCGTCTGATATAACGGGTAGCGCGGTGGGGAAGCGTCTGATATAACGGGTAGCGCGGTGGGGAAGCGTCTGATATAACGGGTAGAGCGGTGGGGAAGCGTCTGATATAACGGGTAGCGCGGTGGGGAAGCGTCTGATATAACGGGTAGCGCGGTGGGGAAGCGTCTGATATAACGGGTAGCGCGGTGGGGAAGCGTCTGATGGAACGGGTAGCGCGGTGGGGAAGCGTCTGATGGAACGGGTAGCGCGGTGGGGAAGCGTCTGATGGAACGGGTAGCGCGGTGGGGAAGCGTCTGATGGAACGGGTAGCGCGGTGGGGAAGCGTCTGATGGAACGGGTAGCGCGGTGGGGAAGCGTCTGATGGAACGGGTAGCGCGGTGGGGAAGCGTCTGATGGAACGGGTAGCGCGGTGGGGAAGCGTCTGATGGAACGGGTAGCGCGGTGGGGAAGCGTCTGATGGAACGGGTAGCGCGGTGGGGAAGCGTCTGATGGAACGGGTAGCGCGGTGGGGAAGCGTCTGATGGAACGGGTAGCGCGGTGGGGAAGCGTCTGATGGAACGGGTAGCGCGGTGGGGAAGCGTCTGATGGAACGGGTAGCGCGGTGGGGAAGCGTCTGATGGAACGGGTAGCGCGGTGGGGAAGCGTCTGATGGAACGGGTAGCGCGGTGGGGAAGCGTCTGATGGAACGGGTAGCGCGGTGGGGAAGCGTCTGATATAACGGGTAGCGCGGTGGGGAAGCGTCTGATGGAACAGGTAGCGCGGTGGGGAAGCGTCTGATGGAACAGGTAGCGCGGTGGGGAAGCGTCTGATATAACAGGTAAGGTATAAGAGCTTTAAGTTGGCATAAACAAGGCTGTACAGGAATTAAGAAACGAGGACCAAAACTATTAAACAAACCACGATGAACAAAGGCTTTGTACACGGAAAACTCACGCAATACTTCGCAACAAACGAAGCGACACGAGGGGTTTAAATAGCTCGTTCTTTGGGTTTCAGAGCATGCTGCGTGCTCTAGCGCTAGCACGAGGGGAAATCGTGACCGCACTGTTCTGTGTTGCACCATGGTCCTGAAGAAATGACAGTTTGTTACAATATATACAAGCTATATGCTGTAGAGGAATGTTTGTGTACAACGCTGCAAAAATGTTTTTCTCTTTTGTGTATATCTCATACTAAATTGTTTCAGAAATTAAAGCAGAAATCTAGGATAAAATGAAGGCAGTCTGAGTAAACACAAAATACAGTTTTTAAATGATAATGTTATTTATTAAGCAAAAAAGTTCTCCAATACCAACTGGGCCTGTGTGAAAATATATCTGCCACCGTAGTTACTAATTCCTCAAATCTATGAAACTGCATTCATAACAGGGTTCAGCTGGACGAGACACAACCAGACCTGATTACTGCAAACCCTGTTCAATCACATCTACATTAAATAGAACTTTTTCAACAGCATGAAGTTGGGTAAAAGATCTTACACAGTAACACACGATGATAAAATGGAAAGAAATTCCAGAAATGATGAGGGAGAAGGTGATTGAAATACATCAGTCTGGGAAGGGGTATAAAGCTATTTCAGAGGCTCTGGGACTCCAAAGAACCACAGCGAGAGCCGTTATCTCCAAATGGAAAAACTCGGCACAGTAGTGAACCCTCCCAGAAGTGTCCGTCCTTCCAAAATTCCTCCAAGAGCACAGCGACGACTCATCCAGGAAGTCCCAAAAGAGCCAAGGACGACATCAAAGGACCTACAGGCCTCTCTTACATCAATAAACTTCACTGTTCATGACTCCACTATCAGAAAGACACTGGGGGAAAATGTCCTCCATGGAAGAGTGGCGAGGTGAAAACCACTGATAACCCAGAAGAACATTAAGGCTCATCTGAATTTCTCCAAAACACACCTTGGGGATCCTCAAACCTTTTGGGAGAATGTTCAGTGGACTGATGAGTTGAAAGTGGAACTGTTTGGAAGACAGGAGTCCCGTTACATCTGGCGTAAACCAAACACTGAATTCCACTAAAAGATCATCATAGCTACGGTCAAGCTTGGTGGAGGAAGTGTGATGGTGTGGGGATGCTTTGCTGCTTCAGGGTCTGGGCAACTTACAATAATTTGGAAACATGAATTCTGCTCTCTACCAGAAAATCCTAAAGGAGAATGTCCGGCATTCAGTCCGTAAATTGAAACTCAAGCGCAACTGGATTATGATTCAAAGCATATGAATAAGTCCTAGTCCAAGTGTTTGATTGCAGTTATTGCTGCTAAAGGTGGCACTGACACAGTTTAAGTTTAAGGGGGCAGTTAGTTTTTCACACTGGTGATAGGTGTTGGATTTTTTTTTTTGCTTTAATAACATAAGTAAATAAATACAGCATTGTGTACTCACTCAGGTTGCATTTGTTTTATGATGTATTTCGTTTGAAGATCTAAAACTATTCAGTATGAGATATACACAAAAACAATAGAAGCATGGGGCAAATTCTTTTTCACTGTATGGGGCAAAATACACCCACACACACATTTAATTATATATATACACTCACACACACAAATATACAATGTGTGTTATAATATATAATAGCATATATTATATTCTAGCTAGAATAATAACATAATTATTGTAACCTAAATTATAAGAACAGCTGTGGAATTTCATTTCGTGTCAGCAGTGACATTGGAGACTTCCATAAATGATATTTATATCATCTATCCATCTCCTCACAGTATTATTATTATTATTATTATTATTATTATTATTATTATTATTATTATTAATTTGTTCTGTTGTAAAATAAATAAATAAATACAAACATTTCCGGAGAGCACACATGTGGCAACGTGCGAAAATTACATCTCAGCGATGTCTCATGCAGCTCGTCTGATAATTATTGCTTCTCCTCTTCTTCTTCTTCTTCTTCTTCTTCTTATTATTATTATTATTATTATTACTGCTACTTCTACTGCTAGTAGTAGTAGTAGTAGTAGTAATAATAATAATAATAATAATAATAATAATTGCGTGTTCTTCGAAGTCGGCGTCCCTCCTTGCTGGTTGTAGTGGGCTTGTTGTGGATTTTCGGCTACACAACTCCCCCAAAACGTTTGATTACGTCATTACCGGCAGGAGGAAAGGTGCGGGTCGGGAACTTGAGCTCAGTGTGTTGATCACATGGTGTTGGTGTGGCGAGTAAATCAATGATGACCAGGAGGGGGCGCTGTCCTCCAGCGCAGATCGCGTTGTCTCACTCAGACAGTGGTGCTGCATGGCTGAATGGATCAGACGCGACGTTACGCCGAGCTCTTAGCGCACGAGCTCACTGCGACGTCTGCAGACCCGCGCGCTGTCTGGATGCTGTTAGATAGATAGATATAAGCCTATAGATTGTGTTTCTGCTTACATTTTATCCAGCAACTGTTTGGAAACACACTACGTTCGTAAAGGCGAAGAGATTCCACTTCATTTTAAAATGTTCTCCTACTCTGCATAGAGCAAATGTAGGAATGGACAGAACTGATCCTCCCCTCTTCCCCTATAATGAACTCTTTATATCGAGCTTTAAACAGCAAGTATTATCTCAACAATTATATCAACTCTTTATAACAGCAAATATTATCTCAACAGTTATATCAACTCTTTATAACAGCAAATATTATCTCAACAATTATATGCACAGCTATATGTGAGTGTCCTTTTATCACGGCATGCTCGTGTTGTTTTATATCACATTATAATACATGTTACATGTCAAATAATAATTAGTATCTAATTCAGGAAATGTGGAGCTGTTGCACACACTGCATTAGTTCTTCTGCTGTATGAATGTATGAACTGTACACACTTTAGAAAGCTGTCATCTTTAGACGCTGTGTCTCACTGACAACAATAATAAGCAAACAAATATCCAGAATAAACGAATAAACGAATAAACGGATGGATGGATGGATGTATGGATGGATGGGTGCATTAATATGCTGTTATTTCCCACCTGCACTGCATCACCCTAGCCCGTGTAGATGGTTGACATGTCAGGCCAGGGTGATATGTGATAGTGCAGGGCTGGTGATGCAGAAGGGCAGGGGCTCTCAGGTTGCCGGCTTGGTTACAATGGCACCGACCCGACTTGCGCTAATACCAGCCCTAAAACCTTTTATTAATAAATTAGCATCTGTTTTAACGCGCGTCTCGGATGAGCAATAATCCCGCTGACGTTTTTGGTGAAGTGCTTTATTAAATATTGGTAGTTTGGTGTCAGGAATAGATGCAGTATGTCGATCTGGAGGATGGAAACGCAGTGAGTGTGATTAAATATGTAGGAGGTTTACAGTTACAGCACTCGACTCAGAATTCAGCGGCTACTGCATCCTTTCTCTGTAGAATTAATAATGGAGTTTCTCAATCACACAAGCAGCGTGCTCATTGTGTTCGGAATGAACACCGGTGTATTCAGTAATACAGCAAAATGAGGCCACAGACTGCAACAATCCACAGCGCAGAGGTGCGGCAGTCTCCGAGCATCAGCAGTCGCAATCTTTCTGTATTTTCTTTTCTTTTTGTTTGCTTTTTGACTGTACTTGTGTTTTTTTGTTTGTTTGTTTATTTGTTTTATATTGTTTTTTTTTGTAGCCTACAGCTGCACGTTCTATAACTTGAAGCCTGGGCATGGTTTTCATATTTAAGCAAAGCTGATTGGGGTTTTTTTGTTTGTT